>NC_137089.1:12586391-12829740 GCF_951640355.1 Cnephaeus nilssonii
ATTTGAAAGTTGACTTTTATTAGTTGTAAAGGTATATTTATTGTAAACTCTATGGAAACCAATAAGAACACTTTAAAAAGAAGTATAACTGATAATGCTGAAGAGAGGAGAGAAAACATAATCACATAAATTATTCAAAACAAAACAAAGGCAGAAAAAGAATGGAATACAAAAAAACAACAACACACACACACAAAAAAACAAGGGTAACAAATGGAAAACAGACAACTCCTCAGCCACTATGGGCTGTGGGGTAGTGTGAGAGCAAACTCCAGGAAACCACAGTTCCAATGCTCTTTAAAAACCACTGTTTTAGAAAAAAAAGATGGCGCCTACTGGTGCTTTCCCTCTTTACAATGTCTAACTCGTTAGAGAATTAGAAATGGCAGTTCCCACTGTGAAAATGCTTTCTGAGACTGTATCAGAGTGGGATCTCATGCCTGCAATCCTGTAACCCAGGCCATAGACCTTGGAGCTGCTGAGTCCAGAAGCCTAGAGATGGTGCAGGTACATCCTCCGGGTCATGTCTGACACATTCCCCTTTCCCTCCAGGAAAGATAGGAGTGTGGGACTGGGTTTTCTCTGCTACGATTATAACTCCAGTCAATAAGAGGGCTTTTCCCTTTTAAGGCTCTTCTCTTGCTACCATTGATCACAAAGAGTGGCCTGTGGCCCACCTGAGTCAGAATCACCTAGGATGTCTGTGAATGACATTCCTGGGTCCTGCCAAAGAACTACTGAATCAGACTCGGAGAGTGAGCCCAGGAATCTGCATTGCTGGCAGATGTCACCAGTGAGTCTTACGCACACTGAAGTCTGAGAACCACTGTTTTAATATATGGTTCCTTTAGAGTTGGGGATAGGGATGGGCTGGGGAAGGCTCTTCCCTTTTATGTTTTGGGCCAATTTATTGCTAGGAAGATTAGTTCCCTAAACACCTGCTGAATATATCTGCTAATCAAATATAGTCATGCTCAAGGATATTTGTGGAAAAATTACTTGAGGAGCATGATGCATGCTTAAGATCTGTGGTAAACAAAACGTTTTGATTTTCTAACCTCGATAGTAGCTTTATTCTAAATATATTTTTATAAATTTTTATAGTCTGTAGGTCATGTGTGCGGAATAGCTGTCATTTTAAAATGGTGGGAGTAAAACAAGCCAAACTTTATTTAGATGGAAGGCTTGCTCTAATGAAGACAATCAACAAATCACTTGAGCTTCCATGTCAGTTAAATTGGGCTTAAAGAATTCCTGCAAAAGAAAAATAAATGGTTGAAAACGTAAGTAGCTATAGAAAATATAAATCCAAAACAAACCAAGAAACCTAACATAGAGTTGTGATAAGGATAAAAAAAAAATAACATGTGTCAGCACATTCTACATGTGAGGTTGGCCTACGGAGAGGGGAACTGAGAGAGGGGCAGTGGCTAGGATAAACCAGAAGAGGAAAAAGATGAGCAAGCTCAGAACATCAAGATCTGCTCATCAAACCCTCCCAAGAATCAGGAAACTAAGGATTTTGAGAAATAAAAAGGTCAGCTGCAAGACAGAAGGTAAGAGAAAGGGGACTTTTACTGGTTCTTCAAGTATTGGGTCAATGGGTTACACGTATACTACATTATACTACCATACTACTTTATAGGGGCATCGTTAAACTGTAACATTGGTATCCAATCAAAGTCCTTTCCAGACTGTACCATTCAGAAGGGAGGCAAAGTGCTCCTACCCATAAATTTGTTAGTGGTGTGTGTGTGTGTGTGTGTGTGTGTGTGTGTGTGGTATGCATGTGTTTATTTGGTGTGTATATATGTTTGATGTGCATGTGTGTGCATGTATTTTTTGTGTGTACATGTATACAGCCATGAAAGCACATGAGTATGTATGTTAGAGGCGCATGGATACGACTGATCAACTTTCAGTCTATGACTTACCTTACACCTATCAGCACCAGGGTATACACTCACAGGCATACTGTCACTCTGGAAATGGAATGAAGTGTTAGATATGTCTTTTCTCCTCAGTGGGGGTGAGGGGGTGTGGGGGGGGGAGAGAGAGAAAGAGAGAGCGAGAGAGAGAGCGAGAGAGAGAGAGAGCGAGAGAGAGAGAGAGAGGAAACACACAGAGAGAAATTCTCCTAATTTTCAGGGTCAGATCAGTTGGAGGGAGTCAGTCCTCATCCCCTTGCCCTCTATATTCTGCAAGGCCAGGACAGAGGCAGAGCTCTAGCAAAAAGGAAGGAAGAACTGAAGGCCTCCTAATAGACTATCATTGGAAACTCACTCTGGTTGCTCTGGGAAGATAAGGTCTTTCTCAAAGAGGCACCTGAAGAATTAGGCTTAACATTTGTAAGAGATAGTGCACCTGCACAAAAATAAGAGAAATAAGGAACACGGTGAAGCAACCATCAGCAAAGTCCTCTAAAATCAACCTGTGATGGAAGATAACAAACAATGTGTAAGCAAAAATTACCTGTGAACAACTTCTTTTCTATTTCTTCTTGAACTTTAAGAAGAATCCTTTCCTGTTCTAAGGCTTCTATGTACTTTGAGTAGCACCAGGTTGGCTAGAAAAATTATTTTCAGAGTGAATTTTAGAAATATTTGCCCCAGAGAATAAACTGAAGGTAAGATAACTTATACCAGCCCCTTCATTTGAACATCTTATTGCAGTATAACACATATGATAAAATGTGTACGTCACAAATTTATTATTATATAAAATTTCACAAGTGGAACGTAACCATTTAACCTTTCAACTGGTCACCACAAACTGTTACCAGTCTACCTTACACCATTTTAATAAGAATATTTTGATAGACTGAAGGTACTTTTTCCTATAGCCTTGTCTTAAAATGTTACATTCCCTCGCCTCAGGTTGGAGGCTGGTGGGGATGTGAGGAGGAGGATTCACTTCTTCTCAGTGAAACAGTTTCTCAAAAATTTCATAGATTTCTTGACAGCTATTCAGTCAGTCACCTTTATATATTCAATTTGATTATGAACTTATGTGCTTAGGAAAGATCCAACTTTTTTGTGGGGTAGTTTTGCCTTTGGATTAATTACAATTCTTCAATTTGTAAAATTTATTTGAAAGAAATGCATGTGTAGAGCATCCCACACTTACTAAATGGCAGTGTGTTATTATTTTAACAATTCCTAGTGTAATTCAACATGTATACATTAAAGAGTAATAATACACACACACAAACACACACACACGTGTATAAACACACACACACACACACACACACACACACACACACACATATGCCAAGGAACCAGAAGGACGATGGAACGATGGAACGACTGGAAGGATTGCAATGACTGGTTGCTATGACATGCAGTGCGGCAGCCAACCAGCCCAATCAGGGCCCTGATTGGCTCCCCAAACTGCCCGTGGCCCCTTCCCCCTGCCAACCATGGCCACTCCCCCCCCCCGACAGCCCCGCCCCTGATCAGCCCCCATCTGGGCAGGCTGGTCGGACCCCACCCATGCATGAATTCGTGCACCAGGCCTCTAGTTTATATTTATAAAAATGCCTTTGGTTTCCAAAAGCATTTAGTTTCTTAATCTTAGATATATGACAATATCATCATCATCATCATCATCATCATCATCATCACCACCTCTTTTTCTTTTTAACAACTAGGAAAACAGCCTCAAAGGAGATTAAGTCATTTCTTTCAGGCTTCAAGGTAACACTGACTTGCAAGTGTCAAAGTAAAAATTAGAAGCTTGGTATCTCTAATTGCACATTTCCCCATTTTTACTCTGTGTTTCTGAAATTTAACACTAGTCATTTGCTAATAAATATACTTCCAAATGTTATTATTAGGTATCATGCACTTTTAGATGGTTCCAAAAAATTGGACATTTCTCTTCTTTCCATAAAAGCTTCATAGCCTATCAGTAATCTTAGCTGGGTAGCTGAACCTACTTGACATTCCTAAATACCAAAAAGATTGATTCCCAAGCTAATATTATTTAAGATGCAATCACTTTCAATAGAAGTCATTAAAAATGGACATAAACATAAAATTTCAGGAAAGTGAAGTTAATGTACAAGTTATACATGAAAATATGTATTAGTTGATGGTCATGTATTGGCCAATTTTATGATGACTTCAAATAATTTAAAAATTGAGACAAAGCATTTGCCATTCATCTTTCCTCTCTTAACTCAAAAATATATTAACCTATATATATTCTACTTTTTTCTATATTTGTCCTATTCTCTTTTTTCTGATAAGATAGTCACTTCAATTTCTGCCTCTTAAATCTTCACATGTATCAAGAAATTATTTTCCTTGATTATATTATTCAAGATCAGCTGACATTTTAATGTCCTCTGAAAGCTCAAGGAAATTTCCTTCCCATCTCTTCTAGGATTACAATTTTAGCCTCGTTTTCAAACAAACACACCTCTACTGCTGTAAAGTGACTAAACTACTGCTTCCCACCACCCAGTGCTCTGCAGAAGTGATGCCCATGGGTCTCTCTGGCTTACCTGTCGGCCATATGCTTGCAGGATTAGAGATGGGTCACTGAGCAAATCAGATGGTTTCATAGTAGTTACGGGAATATTTTCAGGTTGTTTGAGTCCTTCCTGTAATTATATTAAGTTATTTCCCCAAAGGGGTAATTAATTAATATAAACTTACAGTTAAGGAATCATAATAGCAGGTAAAAGAACATTGTGTGGTGAGCACCACAACCTGAGGTTTCATCAAGTCAATATCACTAATGTGATATAATCTTTAGCTTTCTTTCATATTAATATAAAAATATTAAAAATAATATTGCTTTCATCTATAATAATAAAAGTGTAATATGCTAATTAGACCTGATAACTGAACGATCTTCCAGACCAGTGGTTGGCAAACTCCTTAGTCAACAGAGCCAAATATCAACAGTACAACGATTGAAATTTCTTTTGAGAGCCAAATTTTTTAAACTTAAACTTCTTCTAACGCCACTTCTTCAAAACAGACTCGCCCAGGCCGTGGTATTTTGTGCAAGAGCCACACTCAAGGGGCCAAAGAGCTGCATGTGGCTCGCAAGCCGCAGTTTGCCGACCACGGTTCCAGATGTCATTCTGGATGTCCTTCTGGACCACCTTCTGGACGAAGCCGTGGCAGTGGGGCCGAGGCAGAGGCTGCCGCCCCGGCAGGCAAGGGCTGATGCCAAGGCGGTTAGGGGTGATCAGGCAGGCAGGCAGGCAAGCAGTTAGGGGCAATCAGGCAGGCGGGCGAGCAGTTAGGAGCCAGTGGTCTTGGATTGCGAGAGGGATGTCCGACTGCTGGGTTAGGCCCGATCCTAATTGGGCCTAAACCGGCAATCAGACATCCCCCGAGGGGGTCCTGGATTGTGAGAGGGTGCGGGCTGAGCTGAGGGACCCCCTGCTGTGCACGAATTTTTGTGCACCAGGCCTCTAGTATTAATATAAAAATACTAAAAATAAATGAGAGAAATCATGAAGTAGGTTGTAAAAAATCACCCCCAAATTTTAGCATCCAAGAAAAACCACTACAGACATTTTCATTAATATCCATCCAAATTTCTCACTAGGGAAATGCACAGATTTAATCTATAATTTTAATATTTATATTTTACTACATAAATGTCATATAAATGGAATCACACTATATGTGCTCTTTTTAAATGTTTCATGTAAAAATGTTGGGAAAATTTTTCTGTGAATAAATGTAGAATAGGTATTTTACTAAAGGGCAGGGTCTTTGTATCATTCAGCAAGTATGCCTACACTATAGAACACAGAGCATGTCTTCGAATATTTGTTGAATGGTGAAATAAAAAAATTACATAATCATTTTTAATGGGTGAACGCAGATATTTGTTGAATAATAAAAGAATAAACCATATCATCATTTCAACTGGTGAATACTATTATAGTAAAGGGATGTACCACAGATAATCAATGCCCACTATTAGAAATTTAGGTCCTTTTTATTTTTTTTAATATATTTTTATTGATTTCAGAGAGGAAGGGAGAGGGGGAGAGAGAGACAGACATCAACGATGAGAGAGAATCATTGATCAGTTGCCTTCTGTATGTCCCCCATCCCCACACTGGGCATCGAGCCCGCAACCCAGGCATGTGCTCTGACCAGGAATTGAATAGTGACCTCCTGGTTCAACCACTGGACCACACTGGCCGGGATCATTTTTAACTTCTTACTATTATAAACAATGCTGAGCATTTCCTCCAGTTGTCTCCTATAGAATAAATTCCTAGAAGTGTATTTGCGGGATTAAAAACAATGAACATTCTAAACAATACATGTTGTCTAACTGCCCTTCAGAATCAAAGGACCATTTTACACTTTCTCCAATACACATGAGTTTGCAGCCCTCTTTCCCAAACGCTCACCCAACAATGGAGATTTCCTTCTTTGCCAGTGTGTTTTTGGCTGTTATTACCCTCCACTTTTCTGTTAAGAGTGTTTATCTTTTCTATTATTTATTTTCACAACTTACATCATACATTCTATGTTTTCCTAATTTGTCTTTAACCTTGTTTATTTCTGCCATTTAAAAGTTTAAAATATTTAAAACCACTGTGATTTTATTTCCTTTTTTTCTTCCTCTTTTTTGTTGTTGTTATTCTTCACCCAAGGATATTTTCCCATTGATTTTTAGAGAGAGTGGAAGGAGGGGTAGGGGGAGACAGAGAGAGAGAAACATCTATGTGAGAGAGACACATTGATTGGTTGCCTTCCACACACGCCCCAACCCAGGCGGGATTGAGCCTGCAACCAAGGCATGTGCCCTTGACGGAAATTGAAACCGTGAACCTTCAGTCATTGAAAAGTACAATTCATTGCTGAGATAAATTAGAGAACTAAGTAGAGATATCTGTGTTCATGGATTGGAAAACATACTATTGTTATTATATCAGTTCTCCTCAGACTGATCTAAAGGTTCATTGCAATACTAATCAAAATATCTGAGTAGTCAGGTAACATGTGAAAAGTTGCTCCACCTTACTAATAATTAGGAAAATGTAAATAGCTGCATTATTAATGATGAGTACATTTTTTATCATCAGATTGAAAAAAAAATTTAAAGTCTTAAATACTAAATGGGGATTACCAAATGGGGAAAAGCAGTATTCTCCTGTATTGCTGGTAAAATATAAAGTGACACATTCACAGGGGAAGCAAAGTGGTAGCGCCTACTCCACTAAAAATACACGTCCAAGTGAGAATCAGGATGGCAGCGTAGGTAAACGCCGGTACTCGCCACCTCCCATAACCACATCAAAATTACAACTACAATACAGAACCACCATTATCCAGAACCACCTGAAAGCGGGCTGAATGAAGTCCTGCAACTAGAGAAGTAAAGAAGGAAGCACACTGAGACTAGTAGAAGGGGTGGAGGTGCAAAACAGTTGGGTGTGACACCCATGTATGCTATTTTTTTTTAATCGGAAGGGAGATCATCCTTGTGGAGGCCACCTGTGAGGAGCAAGGGGTCCCAGCCCCACACCAGCCCCCCAGCCCATAGCTGGGAAGAGAAGTCGCCATAACTTCGAGCCGTAAAAACAGTGGGGATTGAGGCTCAGTGACACGAAAGTTGCTGGAGACCCAGGCGCTCCTTTTAAAGGGCTGGCACATGAATTTACTCAAACTCGATCCCTCTGAGCTCCAGCACTGGGCAGCTTTGGGGGACCCAGATACATACAGGGAGGAATTGGATTGTCTAGCATCGGGGAAGGAACTCAGGGGCAGCTTTCTCCCAGATGGGGGTGCTTGCAGAGGTCATTGTCCCTGTGCTGGGACCTCCCCTGTTGCAGGGCTGACTGGCAGCCATATCTGAGTCACCATCAACCGGGAGCACACTGTTTGCTCTACACTGGGGATTCCCTGAGACCTCACCCCATCCAATTTGCAGCCCCAGCTAACCTGTTTGCAGTGGCTTTTGCATATGAATGGCCTGTTCTTGCTCAGGCTAAAATCTCTCAAACAAGCTGCAGTTGGTGACAGCATACCCCAAACCTATCAACAAAAGGCCCAAGACCAGGCACTAGCACCAGCCTGCCTTGCTTCATAGTTGGGCCTCACCTGAGAACCTCCAAGCCCAATACAAATAGCAGCCATCTGCTGATCTCTCTGTAGCTCCTGCCAGGTGGCTCCAGGCAGTGGCTGGTTTTGCACCTCCTTGGAGGCCCTAGAGCAGTGGTCAGCAAACTGCGGCTCGTGAGCCACATGCGGATCTTTGGCCCCTTGAGTGTGGCTCTTCCACAAAATACCACAGCCTGGGTGAATCTATTTTGAAGAAGTGGCATTAGAAGAAGTTTAAGTTTAAAAAATTTTGCTCTCAAAAGAAATTTCAATCGTTGTACTGTTGATATTTGGCTCTGTTGACTAGTGAGTTTGCCGACCACTGCCCTAGAGCCAGTGCACCAATGGACAGCTTCAGATGATACCAGATTACAACTCTACACATCCACAAGCAGCACACTCGAGGGGCAGACTCAGTGAGCACCAAAGCCCCACTGCAGCAAGTCCTGCTCCATAGGGGTGTTTTCTGCACAGCAGCTCTCCCAATGTAGATGCAGTTGGTCCTCACAGCTAATTGGCTTGGAAGTCAATTTCTCCCAGCGATGCCAATAGCAGTCGAGGCTCAACTACACAAGACTGTGCACACAGCCCACATAGGGGCGCACCTAGAGTGCCCAGCTCAGGTGACTGGGGAGGCTGAGCCACTGGGCCCTACAGGACACCTACTACACAAGGCCACTCTACCAATTCCAGGAGACATAGCATCTCTACCTAATACATACAAATAAACACAGGGAAGCAGCCAAAATGCGGAGACAAAGAAACATGTCACAAATGAAAGAAATGGAACCAAGCAAACTCCTGGATACAGAGTTCAAAACCATAGTTATAAGGTTACTCAGGATCTTCATGAGACTTTCAAGGATCTTAGTGAGGATGTCAAAGACATGAAAAGGGACCAGTCAGAGGTTAAGCATAGACTAACTGAAATAAAGAATAATTTACAGGGATTCAATAGTTTGTCCCATGTTTCCATGCCTCTGGTTCTATTTTATTCACCAGTTGTTGTTGTTTTTTGGTTGTTGTTGTTCATTAGATTTCTGGTTCATTTATTTTGATTTTTAAATTCAATTGTTGATAGATATGTATTTATTTCCATTTTGTTGTTCTGATTTTTTTAATCTTTATTTTTCCTTCTTCTTCCTGCCTTTCTTTCTCCCACCTTCATTTAATCTTTCTTAGATCCTCATGTTCTCTCCTCAATTCCAAATACATAAAAAAAAACTGCAAACTGTCATACACTGAAGCATTTTTCTCACTCTATTGAGATCTTACTTTTAGGAGTATCTTAATTTGACTCAAATAAACTCTTACAAGATTTTTCTACAGGTTTGGAACCTGTAGAAAACATCTTTTCATTTTCTTTTTAAGGGAGGTGAGGGCATGAGTGGGGGATGAGGGGGGCAATGGGGGGATAAGGACACATATGTAATACCTTAATCAATAAAGAAAAAAAGTATAACAAAATAAAATAAAATAAAAAGCCTTCCAATTAAAAAATAAAAATAGAGTAGGCCCAGCTGGTGTAGCTCAGCCTTTGAGTGTCGGAGTCAAGAACCAAGACAGGTTGAGTGTTGGAGTCAGGTTCAATTCCCAGTCAAGGCATATGCCCGGATCAGGGTCTTGATCTCCTTTGGGAGGCATGCAGGAGGCAGCCGATCAATGACGTTTCTCTCTCATCAATGTTTCTATCTACCCTTTTCCCTTCCTCTCTCTCTAAAAAAAAAATCAATTATATATATATATATATATATATATATATATATATATATATATTAAAATAGAGTAGGCATAAGCTTATAAATAAAATAAAATACATTATTTGGGAGTTATCCCTCATCGATTCAAATAGAGAAATAGAAAGAAAGATGGGTAGATGAATGAGTGGACAGACTGACAAATAGGCTGAACAATTTGTGATTCATATTTAAAATTTTCACAATCAATGTATAAGTCTGTAATTGTAATTCTAAAGTGCTGCCCTCAGCCCTGGCCAGTTTGGTTCAGTGGCTAGAGTGTCAGCCTGTGGGCTGAGGAGTACCAGGTTCAATTCAAGCCAAGGGCACATGCCTGGGTTGCAGGCTCCATCCCCAGTAGGGGGTGTGCAGGAGGCAGCCAATCTATGATTCTCTCTCATCATTGATGCTTCTACCTCTCTCTCCCTCTCCCTTCTTCACTGAAATCAATAAAGAAATATATTTTAAAAATAAAATAAAGGGCTTCCCTCAGTACATAATATTTGTTCATTCATTCACCCATTCATTTAGTAAACAATTGTTAATAACGGTGTGTGTGCTAGACACTGGTGTAAGTGCTTATGAGACACAGATGAATAAGACAGATACTATCCTTGAGAATCTCAGTCCAGTGAGGACAACAAATGCAAAAACTTCCTCCTAAGACAATATAATGTGCTCCCCGAGAGAGGTTCCTACGTGTGACTACAGTGGATGTGAGTTCTTAAGTTGCCCAGGAGAGTATCAAGGAAGCCTTCACATAGAAAAGATGACATTGGAGAGGAATTTTAAGGAATTCAAAACCAAGTCTGAAACCTCCAACTAAAGGCTTAAAAGTCCCTGAAGTTGGTCTTCGGTCACTTTGCTGGATTTTTCGCTGGCCCAAGTTTCTCTACAAATGGCTTTTATATGTCTGACTAAACCCCAAATGAGTCTTGTCTCACCTTTGCAAGTCTTTCGTCTTCTGTGACTGTCGATCTCTTTTTCTGCCTAGTATATTCTTTTCTTCTCTCTAAAGCACTCATAATTTTTTCATCAGTTAGATTCTTCCTAAACTCACAAAACTGAGGCCAAAATTTAAACAGAACTCCAAAAATTGTCATCTGTATAAAAAGCAAAGTATGTCTCAGGTTACAATGTTATACAAATGTACCGTTTTAGACTCTTAACTCACCATAATAATGGATTAACTATTGCATCTTTAATATACAGCATGTTTCCTCCAACTTATTGTCTCCAGACATCTTGGTATAGTTTAGCTCGGCACATGCTTATCATCAATGTTTTTTTTACTACCAACGAGAAGTCTTTCTTTAAAAAAAAAATTCTTAAAATACACTTAAAAGTCACTTTATTCTTTATGTTTCCCTAACCAATTGATTGTATGAATAAAGAATCCATTAGGTCTTTTTTTTAAAAAAATAAGAAATTTATGTTTTCTTTTAAAGCATATACTAGCGGATCTGCCACACACTCTGCTGTTTTATGCAAGTATTCCAAATATTCAGTCCATCAAGGGGGACTCCTCTCCCCTCTCCCCTTTTCTTTCTTTTTAGAGAAAGGAAATACCATTTACCTCTGGAAAAGCTCTTAAACAAAGCTGCAGATCTATGAATAAATCTTGAGTAACTTCTAAATGATACAATCTCTCTTTTATGTGAGAGCAAGAAAAGTAACATTTAAAAAGCAGAGTGGTATCCTGGACAAGTGCTTTCTATGAGGACACTCTACAGCAAGTGATTAATTGTGATATTTATAGAGATAAGAATTGTTGCTCGGACTCCCATGCCAAGTTTTTCCATTAGTTCCAGAGGCAGACATTACTTCCAAGAAGGTAGGACTTGCCACATCAGATCAAGCCCAACATGTTGTTGCTAGGAATGGCCTTCCCCTGATGCCCTGGAGGAAAATGAACCATCCCATTAGGCTCGGAGCCAACTCCTGCGAGGAAGAGAAGCCTTTTTTAGAGAGTAAAAGCTGCGGCGATCTGCAGAGTCCTGAATTAGTCATGTTTCATGACTCCTCTCTTCTGTACGTGGATCTTCTTAGTAATTCTAAAATTATTTACGCTTTTTTTAAAAATATATTTTATTGATTTTTTACAGAGAGGAAGAGAGAGGGATAGAGAGTTAGAAACATCGATGAGAGAGAAACATCGATCAGCTGCCTCTTGCACACTCCCTACTGGGGATGTGCCCGCAACCAAGGTACATGCCCTTGACCAGAATCGAACCTGGGACCCTTGAGTCCGCAGGCCAATGCTCTATCCACTGAGCCAAACCGGTTTGGGCTTATTTACGCTTTTTAAAAGACAACTTTGTCACTGAATTCTGTAGCCTCTTGGGATTGGGAACACAAAAGCTAGGGATACTCTATTGGATAAAATGCAGGCCTTTAATTTTTTCCATTTACCTACCATGTAGTTAATTCAGTCATCCCCTGCTCTAGTGTTCAGGGGCCGTGGTAGCTCTCCGGTGACCTTCTTAAACTTAAATACCCCTTCTCTATCTACCAACTATTGACCCCACTTTTCAGTGATCTCTCCAAAACCTAAGTCGTTCTCAAATACATGTATTTCCATCTAGAAGGCCTTCCGGTAAAAGTCACCAACTTGACACAGAACATTTCAAAGGCAGACATAAAATTGCTCTTTTTTTTTTTTTTTTAAGAGAAAGTGGAAGGGAGAGGGATAAAGAGATGGAAACATCAATGCGAGAGAAACATTGATCGCTGCCTTTTGCAGACCAGGGATTGAGCCTGCGACTTACTGGGGATTGAGCCTGTGACCCAGACATGTGCCCTGACCAAACAGGGAATCAAACTGGTGACCTCTTGGTTCATGGGGCGACACCCAACCACTGAGCCACACTGGCCGGGCCAAATTGCTCCATTTCTAAGTCGTAATTAAGATGTTAGGTTAATAACTTACATGTTATTCATGAAAATTACCCAGCCTTAAAAGATAACCAAACTGTGGCTAAGAAATTGTTTTAAGAAAAAGAGAGCTATTTGGCTCACTGCCAGCAGATGGACAATGGCTTTAGAATGAGTAAGAACTTCCGCTGAGGGATGAGGGATGCGGGTGGGGATAGGCAGAGGCTACACTGATAACAATCCTAAAAAAGGTAAATTTACTATTTAGCCTTTCTCTCATCGTTGCTCTCGTTCCCAGTTTGGTCTTATTCCTTTCTGCTGCGATAGCTCTCTTCTCACATCCTTCATTCCCATGTTCCAAAATGCTACTGGGCCCCTCTTCTGTGCCAGGCATTCAGGCCGCCAAGGAAAATGGGAAACAGGCCTTGCCCTCAACGACCTTCCAGTCTAACAGGAAAGTCAGGCATAGTATGGTCATTTTCAGTTCCGTGTGACAAGTGTTCTGACAGGGACAGGCACCGGATGTCATCACAGCACACGGAGGAGGAGAGGATGCTGCCAGAAGCTCAGGGGGGGAGAGAAGCAGGCCACCTGCAGAGCCACGAGTGTTTCAGTGAGATGGGGAGGTAAGCGGTGAGAGATGTGGTTGGAGACATGTAGGCAAGCGCGTGGCCTCCCTTCTGAGGACGATGGGGAGGAGCTGTAACTGAGAGCAGAGGAGTGACCTGACCAGATGGACTTTTTGAACAAGACGGCTCTGCCTGCGGCGAGTTAAATGGTTTCGAGAGCCCGGAGGCAGGGACCTGTGGTCAGCCCCGTGCGGCTCTGCAGGTGCGGGCTGAGGCAGCGGCCTGGAGTTGGAGAGAGGCAGGTAGGATGCCAATTACAAGGAGACAGAGGGATACGTTTCAGGGAATGAAGATCTGGCGGTCAGGGAATGAAGGCAAGGGGGGACGTGGAGATGGTGCCCAGGCCTCTGACCATTCTCTGAGCTTTCTTAGGAAACACGGGAGAATAACAGATTTGGTGGGGTAAGGACCCTAAATAAATACTTTCTTACGGGCCTGGGACTCATTTTAGGAAATCAGGTAGAAGGCATAAACGAGAGGACTCCCCTGGACACTGTGCAAACCCAGCGGCATGCGCAGCCCCAGGCCCCACCCCCAGGCTCAAGGCCTCTGATGCAGACGGGCGGCCGGGCTGGGGGTTTGGTTATCGGCAGGCCCAGGCCCAGGCCCGGCTGCGTGATCTCTCAGATCCCTTCATTCACAGACGCCACGATTCTGGCACCACGTTTTCTCTGTTTCTCTCTAGCACATCCTCAATCATTCCTCAATATTTTCGCCTATTTTAATGCATAATTTGGATTGTGAGTCCACTTTCAGTCCCTTGGAGGACTTAGAGCACAGCTGGCTCACAAATGCATGTGAAGGAGTAATGGCCTCTTTCCATGCTCAAGGGCAATCATACCCCAAATCTCTGTTTCACATCACTTAAGTCATGACATGGCCTTCCCTATTACCTCTATTATAATTTATTTTTCTTAATCATTTTTCAGGAACAACATCGGTAAAAGGCTTTTCAAAATGCAAATAAATTATGTTCATCAAATCACTGTTTTCTATTATTTATCTTAAGAAGAAGTAATGTGAGCAGGTTCACAGGCATGACTTTCCTTTCATGAGCTTGTGTACTTTACGTTGGTCGGGTACTTAAATCTCCTCTCACTTATTTTATGAGCGATGTGAATATTCCAATCTTTAAAAATACACAAATCTTGGGACACACATATGCCACACATTTTTGTGGTAGCGGATATTTTAAAAGGAAATCGGAATGGTGGGAAAGGAAGGAGGAATTAGCTTGTGTTCTAAATTAGAAACCAAAAATGGTAACCCTGCAAAGTCCAAGTGGAGTATTTAATAATTTTATTTGTTGTGTAGTATCAACAAGATAGTCGATGACTAGTTTCTTATGTTCTGTGGCATATGAAAAGATTCTTTTTCATGACCCAGGATACATCCCAGTGTTAGGATGATTGAAGCCTTGCCAAATATGAATAATGCAAAAGCTCTACGAGAATACCTAGGTTGTCAGTCTATTTAAAACTACGTGTAGCCACATGCCCCCATCGCTTACCTGTGCCTCTCTAAACACATATGGTCCTAACTCCTTCCTATGTTCAATAATCTTCTGGGCTTGCTCTACTGGAATGTCTATTTGTAAAGCTGGCGGGATGCTGGAGTTAATAAAGCAGTTGATAATAGTCATGACCTTCTTGTGGATGATAGACTCATGACAATGAGAGTGGCACAAGTCCTGGACAAGGAGGAAAGATAGGACAATATATGATTAACGTATTATTACAGCGCTTTATAGAATTGTGACAATATGTCTTTCAGCTAATATATACTTTTTTTAAAATGGATTTTGAGAGAGAGAGAGAGAAAGAGGGAGACAGAGAGAGAGAGAGAAGCACTGATTTGTTGTTTCACTTATTTATGCATTCATTAGTTGCTTCTTGTAAGTGCCCTGACCAAAGACCAAACCTGCAACCTTGATGTATTCTGACTAACACTTTAACCAACTGGGCTACCCTGCCAGGGCCTAAAATATACATTTTAACTTCAGGTCAAGAGGGTACTGGGACATGCCAAGGCTATCTTAAAATATCATAGCTTTTATTTCTCTTGGGTTTGAGGAACCTAAGTCTTTGATGGATATAGCTTACGTAAATACAGGTTTCATTTTATCCTGATTGCTGCTTCTCCTTTCTCCGATGCAAAGGAACAGAACTGGTGTCGACTTTGACTTATTTAGCAAATGTATGTTGAGTGCCTGCGATATGCCAGACACTGAGCTGAGCCCCATGTACAGCGCCTGCCCTTTAAAAGGCCAATTTCTACTGGAGGAGAAGCATGGCAATGTTACTCCAATTTGAGGTGGTTGGTAAGTGCTACGATAAAAGCACACACAGCGTTCCAGGAGAGCGCTGAGAACAGACGCCTAACTCAACGGACAGGTGGTCACAAAAGCTTTCTCAACCATAACTGCTTCTCCAGCAAGGGGGTTTTGGCTCAAAAGGGCCAGCTACGTGCTGGTGGTGACAGGTGTGTCAGTAGGCATCTATATTTTTTCAATTAACCTATTACCTTATCCGCTTTATTGCTAAAGAACTTAAAAATAGTGATCACGCATTTAAAAGACCTAGTTTAATGTCACAGATGTAGGGCTATCATTTTTTTTTAATAAAGAGGTACCTAAGCTTGAATTATGGCATCTGTCTGTCAAAGACGTTGTTCTCTAAATCACTAGGAAGTACACATATTTGGAAATAATTCTAGGGTAGAAATGAGCCAACATTTATTAAGTACTCACTGTATGATGGGCATTGTAATAACTTATGTCTTATGGATACTATTAAGGGAAAGAAAATTCTAGTGCTTGCCATATAAAACGTCACATACAGTTTGGCATAAGTTATATATGAAAAAAGCTTGTTATGTTACATTGAGACAACGGTTAGCATTTTTTCACTCAATTTAGTATCCCTTCCAAAAATGCCTATTTATACCACGTTTGGCATATTAGCAAAAATGTATTTTTTTGCCATTACTAGTGAGATTATCATAATAATTATTTGGTGAGCCTGGTTTGTAACTATGAAATGTGAGGCTTATGAAATCAAAACAAATTTGTGAAGTTTAATTTTGAGAGTGAAGGGATAGAATTTAGACAATGAAAACCGATTTTTTTTTCCTAATTGCTCTTTGTACTACACCATTGGCCTAGGGAACGTTTACCTGCCATAAAGGTCTCTGTGTAAGCACACCTTCCCTGGTGAGCTTTCTAGGGTTCCCCCCTCCCCCCCCCCCCCCCCCCCCGCCCAGGAGAGATGCCCACCTTAGGCACTTCCTAGCCTGTGCTCCTCCCACCATTGCACTAAGCACACTGTGTAATTGCCTTGTCGGTCACCTGCCTGAGAGGGAAGACTGTGCTGGTCACAGCTGAACCCTCAGGGTTTAGCATGGCCCTTGGTAGGTGCACAGTAAGTATCTATTGGATGAACATACGCGCCCAGTCTTTTCTCTATGGAGACACACCTTAGATGAAATCATACTGTTTTCTAATAGCTGGGTTGTGTGTGTGTGTGTGTGTGTGTGTGTGTGTGTGTGTGTGTGTTAATATATTTTATTGATTTTTTTACAGAGAGGAAGGGAGGGGGAGAGTTAGAAACATCCATGAGAGAGAACATCCATCAGCTGCCTCCTGCACACCCCCTACTGGGAATATGCCCGCAACCAAGGTACATGCCCTTGAACGGAATCGAACCTGGGACCTTTCAGTCCACAGGCCGGCACTCTATCCACTGAGCCAAACCAGTTAGGGCTAGTAGCTGGGTTTAAAAAAAAAATCAATGAAATAAGTATCTTTCCCATCATTGATTATTCTCCTACAGCATATTTTTAATGGCTGCAGAGTATTCTACTGTATCATAACTAAGTAACCAATGTCCTGTGGTTGAATATCTGGGTTCTTTCCAATTTTTCACAATTCAGAACAATTTGACTAAGGTCACTATAGCCATCTCTTTGCATATTACTACAGTCATCACTGGGAGGGAGCATAACTTAGTGGATAAGGGCATGAGTTTTAGCAACAGAATGCCTTGGTTCAAATTCCAGCTCTACCACTTAATTAGCTGTATGATGTCAGGAGTTTCTTAACTTTTCTGTGCCTTAGCTTCTTCATCTGTGAAATGGTGAGAACAAAAGCTCTGGCCTCATAGGATTCTTTTTTTTTTTTTTAATGGAGATTAGCAATATTCACTTAAAAAAGAATCCTGACCTGATGATTTGTTTATTGATTTTAGAGGGAGGAGAAGGGAGGGTAGGAAAGAGGAAAGGGGGGAGGGAGGGAGGAAGGGAGGGAGGGAGGGAGGGAGGGAGGGAGGGAGGGAGGGAAGGGGAGAGGGAGAGAGAGAAAAAAAAATCCATGTGAGAGAGAAACATCAATCAGCTGCCTCCCCCACACACCTCAACTGGTGATCCAACCTGAAACCTAGGTATGTGCCGTGACAGGGAATTGAACCCACAACCTTTTTGGTGTATGGGATGACACTCCAATCAACTGAGCCACCTGGCCAGGGCTCATAAGGTTCTTATGACGATTAAATTAGTTATGACATGAAAAGCATTAAGACACTATCTGGCAGATAGCAAACAATAAGAGTAAACCATAGAAAAGTGAGCTCAGTAGGACTTTGCTAGGTGGCATGCTTTCTACCTGGCAAATTCCCTCAAGACCGAATCCAAGTATTATCTCATCTACGGACACTTCCCTGACCTTCCCTGCCTCATTCCCTCCTCTGTGGGAACACCTAGTTAGAGCATGGGTCATAATCACTACTATGGATATTTATGGATGTCTCCCTTCCTGCAGGAGGGCACCTTTTTATTCCTACAATTTAGCATCATGGCTAGAACATTAGATACTTAATAAATGCTTACTGAATGAACAAATTCACTCATATAGCATGATTTTTAATAGTTACTTACTATTATATGTCCTCCATTCTATGATACAGAAAATATACCTAAATGAAGATCAAGGGCAGCCTTGAAGAAGGAATAGTCACAAAATTAAGGGTTGACTGTGTATGAGACTATGTTTTTTTAAATACTTATCTTGGAAGGTTTATCTCATCCCCTCTTGTCTTAACAGGGTTGAGCTTACTCAGATTCATATTAGCTTGAAGATACTTCTGCCCATACATAATAATTGCCTATTTTGGAAAACAGACTACCTCCTTTCTAATTCTCAAAAAATATTTTAATATCACTTATCTTGTGACAAATTTTGAAAAAAAACTTATCTCAAAAACATTATTTTTCCCGAGAAAATTTCAAAGCTGTGAATAGTACAAAAACTGTTGATAGCAGAAAAGGAGAGAAAACAGTTTTGTGGTATGTTGGAGAAAGTTTAGAAATAGATTTTATTGAGCAACTACTAACTATACAGAATATATATGTGAGCAGAGTATTTGTGCTACATAATACATGTTTATAGGCCAATTGAAAGCATTATCCTCTTAAATTCTAGTTTTATTTTCACTCCCTCCTTTTATAGTGGGAATGAACCTGCTACCCGTGAGAGTATTTAAGTGGCGGCTGCATGCCTACTGTTAAGTATTTCTAGACAACATTCCTGTATTCAAGTCTGGACTGTATAACCTACAAAGCCCTCTCCCCCTTTTCAATGCAAAGATTCTATATGATTTCATTAAACACTTAAACCTGAAAATAAACTGCTTTTGGAACCTAAGCACTTGTGTTTTGTTTTTTTAAGATTTTAAAAAACGTTTTTACTGATTTCAGAGAAGGGAGAGGGAGAGATAGAAACATCATTGATTGGCTGCTTCCTGCACGACCCCTACTGGGGATCAAGCCTGCAACCTGGGCATGTGCCCTGACCCTGTAAATTGAACCATTAACTCCTGGTTCATGGTTCGACGCTCAGCCACTGAACCACACTGGCTGGGCTCACATTTATTTTGTTAAGAATCTGGCCATTTTGTAATAGGAAAGCTTCTCTCATCTCTGTTGGTTTATTTATCTATAATCCATTATCTTTTATTACTCTTGCTGTAAATATGGTTGGGAATTCTTATAAAGAAGTCGTCTTGGTGAAGTTCTGCATATGCACACCTTCAGGGGAAAATGCATATAGTACATTTATAGGTAAGTGATATGCAAAAATATAGTCAAGACTTTTCAAGAAGTTTCTCCTTAGATCATATATGGGGCTACCCTTAAGAACCTATACAATCATTTGGGGCTCACTCTCAATCTTCATTGTACAATAATAATGTATCTAAAATAGAAATATAAACACCTCAATATTCTCATATTTGTATGAAGGTGGCAATATTGGGATATATTCTCCATAATGTTAACGTTAAGAATCAATGTTAGTGCATCCCCTCCTCATAAGGCGGTGGTTTTCTCCCACTCCCAATAAAATACCTTATATTTTTGTACTTCTTGCCAAAAGAGCACCCCATTTTCCAATAAATCTCCTTTTAGAGCCACGAACCGTTGAAACTGCTTTACGGTAACTGGATTCAATAATGCTTTACGGAAAGCAATGATGTCAGAAGATGAAGATATCCATTTACTCTCCACAGGCTGCCCAAATCAGAGAGAACAGAAAATTAGCTGTGTTCTAAAATGTAAACAAAGTCATTTATTAGACTAAAAATCACCACATGCTCTCTCCTTTACTTTTGTCTGTTGAAATTGATGGCCTAGATACAATAGGATTTGGGAACTTTCTCCCTCTGATTCTCTCCCCTTTGTCTCCTTTACATTTTTATGGCATCATTTTGTTAAGGGGTAGAGAGAAAAAGAAATGATTGGTTGATTTAGAACATATGACTACATTGTTTAAGAATGTTAGTAATTACAGTTTGAGACTATGCTGAAAAACTACATTTTAGTGCATAGTATGAGTTCTGTGCTTAAATGGGATAAAATAATCATAATGTTATGATTATACATTGTTATAATATTATTTATCTTATGGTTTCATATATTGTTGTATATAATTCTCCTACCTTTTAAAAAGTAAAAGCAGTTGAACATTTAAGATATTTTTTTTCGAATTTTTCCAAAAATAATTACCAATTAATTCTATTAATTTAAATAGGAAATTCACTGTGGAGCTTCACTATAAATCTATCCTGGAAAGATCCTATAGTTTGGTGAATTATCTTTATATTATTTTAATAACAAATTGTTATTAAGAATTAATAAGAAGAAATAATTATTGATACATTATTTTTAATAATAGACTTCCTCTGACTGAGGATTCACTTTACATAACAAAAAATCCTGAAGGAGCCGTGGTGTTTTATTAATGCTTAAAGGTATTACTTATTTTATATCTCCACAGTTTTAAGATATCTACTTCAACCATTTAGATCACATATTCATCTCTCGTTAGCCTTTTAGATGACAAAAAATACACTGAGTGGTCAGATTATTATGATCTCTGAACACATAATAATCTGGCCACTCAGTGTACTTCTCTTGAGTACCTTATTTATTTGATATCAAAGATACTGTAAATCAAAGCTCGGGGCAAATAGGTGGTTGATCTCCAGCAAAAGTCTAGAATACTTTTGGAACCCATTGGAGATACAAATACACTGAGTGGCCAGATTATTATGCGTTCAGGGGTCATAATAATCTGGCCACTCAGTGTATTTTAATGAATTTACTGAATAGATTTTTATTTTTTTTTTTACTGGATACGTTTTATTGAAGTTCCCCAAATCCGAGTGTAGCCTACAACGATGCATCATTCCAAAGTCAATGTTTTAGGTGAACCTAGGGATTACAGTAACAAACAAAACACATGATAAACATCCATTACTGATCGTGCATAAAATAAGTTTCATATAATATTTCATTCTGTGTGACCATCAAAATGAGGCTTAAGAGAGTTCTGTAAAAAGTGCCCCGGGAACACGAAGGAAGGATCAACTAGTTCTGCCTGGGGAAGTAAAAGCTTTACTGAGAAGGGCCCTCAGGACGACATCTGAGTTGGAAACTGAAAACTGAAGGCAACTCCAGGCAGTCGAGATGGATGGTGACGCCCTGAACCCAGATAAAGCGAGGAGATGTCTATCACTGTGTTAGTGAGGCCCAGGCCGTGTTCTGTGCACAAGTAGGTACGACCCTCACCATATGGTCCCTATTAAAATTACAGCCCTATAAATAGGAACAACTATGTATCAGACCGGGATGTTTGTTTAAAACCCACTCAGCAAATAATGTTTTAAGACCTGCTTCTTAAGATACTAAACCTTAGTACTTTAACTAAAGCCTGTAATTTTACTGAACAAAAAAATAACAATATATACTGCATAATAATATGAAATATAAGCTTATTGTACTCAGCATTTCAATAAAAAATATAGCAAAAGACAAACAGAAGAACAGGTTTTCTTTCCTTTCAAGAGGAAAATACAGAAAAAGAGGGGCCTGACATATACACACTCCTCTAACAGTCAGATAAAGCCTTGTCTTTGTTAGTTTGTTAGTTTCTCTGCCTGGGTCTAGTTTAACATTTATCAAGACCTTGTAAGGAGGATAAATACCCATAAATTTGTAGGCTCAAAAAGAGTACATTATTTATCACACTTGTTAAGAAGCAAAATAGGCAATTTCTAGTAAGGTATCATATTATAGTGGTTTAAAAACTCACCAAAATGATAGGTATCTTAATTCTTTTAAAGCTAAAATGTAATTCTAAGTAAAGGGGGATAACGTAAATTAATTTAACCTGCTGATTCTATTGCATACTTCTTAATCGTTTTGTGTAACCTACTCTCAGTAATAAATATCCTACCAGATGCTGGAACAAACAATTTGTCTCAATAAATCCATCACAAGGAAAATAAATAAAAATACATATTGAGACCTAGCCAGTTTGGCTCAGTGGATAGAGTGTCGGTCCTTTGGCTGAATAGTCCCTGGTTTGATTCTGGTCAAGGGCATGAACCTCAGTTGCAGGCTCGATCCCCGGTCCAGGTTGGGGTGCGTGCGGGAGGCAACCAATCTCTGTGTCTCCCTCACATTGATGTTTCTCTCCCTCTGTCTCTCCCCCTCCCTTCCACTCTCTCTAAAAATAATGGAAAAAAATATTCATGGGTGAAGATTAACAAAAAAGACATATTGGAAGTCCAATGGACACTTCTGGGATTGAGCAGGTCAAGGAACGCTCTAAGAAGGCCCTGATACGATCACACTTTCCAGTAGATTCCATCAGCCAATTAGAGCAGTGTTGGCAGCCAACTGGTAGCTTAGAAAACAGGGTCTACAATGAGGGGTTATGAACAAGAAGGGGGAGGGAGATACTTTGACAGAGTAGAACTCACAGGAGAAAGAATATTACAAATGGCACTTACCTTCCAGATCCCAATTTTCCCTTCATGCTTCTGCAGTAAGAGCTCGTCAGCTACGTCTCTCAGCTGTACCTAAAAGATACAGATTCAATGATTCAGAATGTCTGAAGTTTTGAAATCATTTACTAATTTATTGGCTTTAAAAAATGAGGTAGCCCTGGCTGGTAGCCGTAGTTCAGGGGATAGAGCGTAGGCCTGGGTTCGATTCCGATCAAGGGCACATGCCCAAGTTGTGGGCTCGATCCCCAGTAGGGGTGTGCAGGAGGCAGCCGGTCAATGATTCTCTCTCATCATTGATGTTTCTATCTCTTTCTTCCTCTCTGAAATATATATATATTCTATTTTATTTTCTTAATGAGGTAAAGGTGAGCGTGGATAATAGATGGGGCAGTTCAGAAGAAAAAGGATCCAACATAGAAATGGAAGTTCTGCCCCTGTCCTTGGGCGAGTTACTCAAGTTCTCTGTTCTGAACAGTTTCCTTATCTGCAAAATGGAGACAACAGCAGCCAACTGCATTGCCCTAAATGTAGATGGCACTTCCACTTTGGGTCACGTGGAAACTGAAGAGATAATTAGGACTTCCCAGATTTTTGTGCTATTATCTAGCCACACTAATTATAGATGAGTACAAAAGGTACTCAATACAGGCAGAAAATACAGAAGATATCTCTTTAGGTTACTGCTGATTGGCACTATTTTCCGTTTCTTGGGAATCACTCCTGCCAAATCTGTCCTTTATGACTACCTCTCTTCCATAGACAGATCCAGAAGCTGAACTAGAGAGACAGGACAGAGTCACTGCCGAGTCTTTCCGACAGCCTCCGCCTGGCCCCCAACCCTCCTAAAGCTTTGGTGTAAACTCTCCCGCTAAGTATGTGAGATGCTCCAGTAGCACTTTATCATACACTAGAGGCCTGATGCATGCAATTCGTGCAAGAGTAGGCCTTCCTTCCCCCAGCTGCCGGCACCGGCTTCCCTCTAGCACCCAGGACCCGGGCTTCCCTTGCAGCCCCAGCTTCGTCCGGAAGGTCATCCGGAAGGACATTTGGTCTAATTAACATATTATGTTTTTATTATTATAGATGCTCTCCCTTCTCTTCTGTCTTTGGCTTAAGGTTGCCCGAATCAGCTTATGTCATTGGCCACCCAATGCTATGTCAGGAAATGACTGTAAGTTACAATAAAATTATTGTGGTAAACATAGTGAGAAAATGTGGTAAGTTATATTAGTAAGCTAAATATCTTTCAACTTGGCTTTGGATAGAGAATGAGTCAGCCTGACGAAAGGAATGAGGAAATTTGAGTTACTCCAAAGGTTATTTCCAGGAACTAAAACAAGTCAGCTTTTCTCCATGTTAAAATCCGATGAGCCCAGGTATGCTGTGTTTTCCATAACTTAAGGTTCTCAGAAGACTAAGGATATTCCAAGGTAATAAACCTCTAAGTGTTTGATAAACTTTTTTTTTTATTCTTCCTGATCATTACTAATAGCTTGTGCTTTGCATCCTAAAGTCACATGCTCTCTGTCCTTGTGTTGTTTTTGTAAAGATAGGTTTTCCTGTTTTTAGGTGTGATAATGACATTTTAAATTATCAAAGTAATGCATGCTTCTTATAAAACAAAATAAAATAAATCAAAGAAACGAATTTCACACCACTTTCAAAATAAAGTAAAAATCTTTCTCATTCCCTAAAGCCATTCCTCTTAAATATTTTTTTCATAAATATAAAAATAGATAGATGGATGGAGAGATGGATGGATGGATGAATGTCTAGAGATAGAAACATATAAATAGACCGATATGTAAATGTAAGAATATATAATTGGATTATCTTCTATATACTGTTCTGCATCCTGGTTTTTTCACTCAGATAAAATCTTTCATATCAGTACATGTGGAACTCTCAATTTATATTTAAATCTCATTTGATATGAAAATCTGCATGGTTTCCCATGGTATGAAATTCTCATAATTCATTTAAGTGTTCCCCCTTGTATATCCTTGCCCATTTATCCGAGATCTTAATAATAATAATAATATAAAAAACAACTATATTAGTAGATAATATTTCAGTGTTTGCTATGTGTCAGGCACCATGCTAAGAAATTAAACATATATCATTCATTTCATCTTTACAACAATCTTATGAAGCAATTACTCTTATTAACCCCATTTTTTTTAAATGAGAAGACTAAGGTTATAAGACTTAAAGATGTACAATTAATATATGGCAGTGTTGAGAGTAAAACTTGGGAAGTCTGATGCCATGGAAGTACAATGGCTGGGTCAACACGTACGTGCATTTGAGTTTTGAGAGATACTGTCAATCACTATCCAAAGATTATAGTACCAACTTACGTACCTTTATCTTCTGACGTGCTGCAAACTGTTCACTTGCAAGAAACATTGGCAACCACACATTTTCTAGCCTTTTTAGGACCTGCTTCTGAACTTCAACGAAAACAGGTGCTTCAAGCTGCTCATGGAGAGTTTTGCCCCAGCCACCACTTAAACTCATGATCTAAGAAAATACAACGAAACAGAAACGACAAACGTCTGTGTGGGGAATGAAACACTACTAGTCATTCATTTGTTAATTCACCCGAAACCATTTGCTCGACACTGACAGGTGCCACAATTCTCATTTTCTGTAGAATATCTCCTGGCTCTTTGGTGTACAGAAAGACAGATAACTCCTCTGCCACCAAACAGAGAATTGTGATGGTTGTTGTAGGTGTGTGATTTTGCTTCTGATATATTTCAAAGAACACAAGAATGGGTTTTTTATCCTGTATGAGCACAAGCAATGCCATTTTTCTCTCCATGGCCTCAGTGTCTTCAACTGTGAAATGAGAGCATTAGCATATTAGTTTTCTAAATTCTCTTCTAGGTGTAATATTCTGTGAGTCTGTGATTCTAGTCCAATGGACATGTTTGAGAAATCATTTTCTTTTGTGTATGAGGAAAGTGAGTCTTAGTAAAGAGACAGCCTTGACTCACATATTATATAAATGTGTATAATACCAAAACTATTGAGCTGGGGATGGTGGGATGCTGGCGGTGGTAGCAATGGAGGGCTATTCCAACAATAGAAGAACAGGGAAGCAGAGGAAGTAGAGAAAGGCCAGGTTACAGACAGTAGTCTGACTCGCACAGGCAGTACCTTTTATAAAACACCATTTCTTTGTGCCCCAAATCTCCCTTCTTTGTGCATATGTATTGGCTTCAACAGCTATTAATGGCTATTTCCTGCTATAAATTGTTCGGTTTTCTATTTGTTTCTGTGTACAAACCACTCAAAATTTTTGGACTGCTCATTGGAAAAATTACCTTCATCACAGTTCTCCTTTGATTAATAAGATTAATTAAATCCTACTAATAAACTGTTTTCCATAAAAACAAGAGAGAGCCCTGGCCAGAGTGGCTCAATTGGTCCCATATACCACAAAGTTATGGGTTTGATTCCCAGTCAGGGCACATACCTAGGTTGTGGGTTGGAGCCCTGCTGTGGGGGGAGGGGAAAGGGACACATAGAGAAAGCAACCCATTGATTTTTTAAAATATATAATTTATTGATTTTACAGAGAGGAAGGGAGAGGGAAAGAGAATTCCCCACACAACATTCCCCACTGGGGATTGAGCCCGCAACCAAGGTACATGTCCTTAACCAGAATTGCTGTCGTTTGATCTCTAGGTGGTAATGTAGATGAGCAAACTTCGAACTAACGGAATTATTACCATTTTTAAAGCATAAAAATTGAGCCATATTTTTTCGATCTTTGTAAGGTATCCTTCGATACTGCTCAAACCCACAGCTGAATCCCAATAAGAAATTTTTGCTGTAAATAATAATGCTCTGGTTATTAATAAGTTGTGATTCAGACCATGTGACTTTGGTCCAATAAAATGACCAAACCTATGTTCCTGGTCAATGAAAATAGTTTCTGGGGACAATACAATGGCCAACAGCATTGTTTTAAGATCAATTGTGTTTGGAATAATATCAGTCAAGAGAAGTAAAGATGGCCCTAACCGGTTTGGCTCAGTGGATAGAGCATCAGCCTGCAGACTGAAAGGACCCAGGTTCGATTTCAGTCAAGGGTATATACCTTGGTTGTGGGCACATCCCCAGTAGGAGGTGTGCAGGAGGCAGCTGATCGATGTTTCTCTCTCATCAATGTTTCTAACTCTCTATCCCTCGCCCTTCCTCTCTGTAAAAGAGCAATAAAAAATAAAAAAAAGAAGTAAAGATGAAGCTTAATGGCTGAAAAGGGCAGTTTTCCTGCTTGTTGACAGGATTGACCCTCTAGTTCACCACTTCTCCTGAGCACCTAGGAGGGTGTGTAGCATGTCACAGGCACTCGTATTTTCTGAATGAGCGGATGAATGAATGAATGAATAAAAGGTTGTTGTTTTTAATTCTATAAATTACTTGTTAAAATAACACATTTTATAATATGTAATAGCTGAGTTTTAAAGACATCTATTTTATAGATACTTGTGAATACCTAAAAAAATGAGATACCAAAAGTGTCTAGCATTTAAGTCATAAAAGCAAATGAAAAAGATGACTTTCAGGTTGCTGGCAAAGAGAAAGAAATTACTGGTTTTTATACGTCAATATAGAAAATATCTTTTCACGTTGATACCTGATCTTGCTGATGTGGAGAAGCTGGACTGTTGGGTCCAAAGAAATATGTTTTATTCAGGTATTTGTTTTTAATATAAATAGATTTTGCCTCCCTTAGCTTTCGATCTTTGTAAGGTATCCTTCGATACTGCTCAATGTCTGTCCAGCACATCAGGTCGATGCTAAAATAAAAACAAAGTACAGCCTTTCTTATTTATTTCTCTCAATTCTACTAAACCCCAAACCAAGCTGTTGTTTTGACAGAACTTAGAAAGTGGTTGTCTTGACCAGTTAGCACAACTAATCAGATCATGAAACTAAGAAGTCCAATACGGCGTCTCATCCTGGCTAAAAATATGAATGAATACCAGGGGCTCTGGGGCAGAAAAGTAACGATCACCATTGTTGGTAGGGTCCCAGAGTTCTTCCATGAATGATGGACTAGTACTCTCAGTTTCAGATATGGGAACATCCCATCTATTGCATGTCTGTTTGGCAACAAGCTGAATTTAAAATAATCCTCAGCACCAACAGAAACTATATATGTGAAATGTGGCTCCCAAGTCTAATCAATCTTAACTAACTTGTGAGAAAATTATTAGAAAAAATATGAACAATTTATATTAGATAAATATTTTATAAGGTCCCAAGATTCTGTGCAAAACTACATTTTATTTATGTGTTAGCTAACAAAAGTTATAAAATGTTAATTTCAATAGCTTAGTGAAATATAAAAGAGACACTTCTCAGAAAGAGTAATTGAAGCCCAACCAGTGTTGAGCATCAGCCTATGAACCATGAGGTCACAGTTTGATTCCCAGTCAGGGCACATGCCCTGGTTGCGGTCTTGATCCCTGGTAGGGAGAGTGCAGGAGACAGCCAATCAATGAATTTTTCTCATCGTTGATGTTTCTATCTCTTTCTCCCTTCCTCTTTGAAATCAATAATAATAATAATAATAATAATAATAATAATAATGAAACAGTAATTGAAGCACCTGTCTAGACAAATGCAAAAGAAACAGCAGAAAAGGGACTGGATAAAACATACTGGTATTGCCCTGGCCAATGTGGCCCAGTGTTTTAATTTAGCCAATGCTAAAAGTATCAACAAATATTATTTAACCACTTAAATAACATTTTAAAGGCTGCTATTTTTAAACTGCATTCCCCAACAAAAAAGTACCCATACAGTTTAAAAAATAAGTAGCTTAGAAAAAAATATTTTAAGAGAGTAATATAATTTACAATGATTATATGTAACATACCTTGCAGAATAAGCCTCAAGAAACTGACGGAAATGTTCAAACTCCAGTTTGTTGTTAAGTAGCTTATTAAAATTAAAATTCTTATATTCTGCAGGGACAATGCTCCAGTATGCTGCTGATTTAGAGATAGCAGGATGTGGGGAAATGCCAAGTCCAATTTCACTAGTAGCGTCCTAGTAAAATAATACTTTTCATAAAAATCTTTTAAACACAACAAGTTATTTTTCAAATTTAAATAAACTGAAATAAAAATTAACTGTTAGGCCAATGCCATTTAACAGGCCAGTGATAGAAATGGGTAAAGAATCTAGAATCTAGAATTTGGTTCTAACTCATATCAAATTCTCTTCTGTTCCTTTATATTCCATTCCCTTCTTTTCATGAACATTTAGTAAATAGTTATTATACTGTATACTTGCTTATAAAATATTAATTTTATTATTTTTGTTAGAGAAGTAATGTCTTTTATAATAAAAAGAAAACAAAAAGCATACATAATACTACCATTCAGAGATAACCACCATTAGCTTTTTTATATATACCCTTCTAGATTTCTTTTTGTCTACATACATGTAGTTTATTAAAAATGAGGGCAGGACTATACAACTACGTATGGTTTTATAACTTGGTTCCTTTTCTTAACGATATATCATGAACATAAAACATTCTTTTATCTATAACTTAATTTCAAAAGTTACAGAGTAATGTAAGATGCTTTTCTAATAAAGATTACATCCTTTAAATGTAATCTCCTTCATATAAAAGTTAATTAGAAGGTATTTTTAAAACCTCTGATGTTTTGCAGACAGTTTACAAGCCCTCTTCCTTCTGTAATTCATTGTATGATTAATTCATCTCCCTATATGTTTTTGAAAAGCACCAGATCATGATATAAACTGCCAATATTTTCAAAATCCTTTTTCCATAGGAAGAAGGACAATCATGGGGAACATTATAAATTTTAGTTCATAAAGTTTAAATACAATTTTACAAAATGCTACCTTTGTGGATTTTTATGTATCCTTTCCAAGATATTAATTAGTAGAGTCTCAAATAGAGAACTTCTGCGTTAATGAGGCAACTATAATGAAGGATACATTTAAAAAAATAACTTTATTGTTTTTGTAAAACTTTATTGTAAAAGAATAAAAATTTCAAATAGGTACAAAGAAGAAAGTAAAAATCACCACTCAGTCAAGGGCATGTACCTGGGTTGTAGGTTTGATTCCTGGCCCTGCTAGGGGCATGCGTGAGAGGCAACCAATCGATGTATCTCTTTCACATCAATGTTTCTCTCTCTCTCTCTCCTCCCTCCCTTCCACTCTATCTAAAAAAAAAATCAATGGAAAAAAATATACTTGGGTGAGGATTAAAAATAATAAATAAATATGAATCCATTTTTTAGATGGATTTTTATGTAGATACACATTTAATATTACTGCTTTATGATCTATCATGGTTTACTGAAGCCAATCCAAAATATTTGAATTTATAAATCAAAATAACACTTTCATATCCTAGGCAATCCTATAGTCTTTTTAATTGACCTCCCCAAATTCTTTCCATATTTGAAGAAATTGTTTTGCCTGCTGATGGCATACAATAGCCTCTTTTCTGTTTGGAAAACTCAATTTAACTCTTTTGTGACTTGACAACAAATAGAGGTGCTGCCATACAGAAAATAACCAATAACATTCAAAGGAACATAAAGTGGGTAGAAGGCTCTTAGCGAAGGCAGCCAAGGAGTCTGGCAACCTGTGCTACCTTATCTGCTTTGTTTTTCTGACTTTGCCATTAAATGTGTCAATAAAATGTGCCACCTATCAAATTGTAGCATCCTGGGCAAAGCAGCAGCAGAAAAATGAAACTGCCTATTCCCTATCTTATCAATATATGACCATCTATTCCCACCCCCACCCACGCCAATATGTGTGGTGGCAACCCTCTTCAGGATAAAAGTTTTTTTGTGATTTTTAGAGAGGTGTCTTACCTCAGCTTTCTTGAAAACTGTCTCTTTATGCAAAGCCTGTAGCTTTCTGAAGTATATGGAGTCTAGCTGTCGAGTTTCTTCCACCAACTTCACCTAATAAAATAATAATAAAACGTGTAACATCAATAGTATGTGCATTATGAAAAAGTGGGGGGAAAATGCACAATTTGCCAGGAAAAGTGGGCTAAAGACCAATACACTTGCCAATAAAGTAAATTAGCTTGGAGGCAAAGGCAGGAAGACCAACATAATGTAAAAAAGCAGCTACAGCGAAGTCAGACTTTGAATGCATACAATAAAAAAGACAAGCACTTTGCCTGGCTGGTGTGGCTCAGTGATTGAGCATCGACCTATGAACCAGGAGGTCACAGTTTGATTCCCGGTCAGGGCACATGCCCGGGGTTCCATCCCCAGTAGGGGGCATGCTGATGCAGCCTATCAATGATTCTCTCTCATCAATGATGTTTCTCTCTCTCCCTTTCCCTTCCTCTCTGAAAAAATTAAAATATATTTTAAAAATTACATGCATTTCTAGGTAATGATATAGTGCGGTGATTTTCAACCAGGGGCTGCAAGAATTCTTAAAACATGCAATACCTGACTATTTATTCAGGGGCACTGACCTCTTTTCCCTTATATTGTCCAATAAAAATATGATAATAGCCAACACAGCGATAGCCTTTAGGCATGAATGCCCTGTCTTGAACCATAAATATACAGGTCATGATAGACTTGCATGTTGATCATGTTGCATAAGAATATTGTGTCTGATTGGTTAATTCTTGGTATCAGAAATCCTTATAGCCGAAACCGGATTGGCTCAGTGGATAGAGCGTCGGTCTGTGGGCTGAAAGGTCCCAGGTTCGATTCCGGTCAAGGGCATGTACCTTGGTTGCGGGCACATCCCCAGTAGGGGGTGTGCAAGAGGCAACTGATAGATGTTTCTCTCTCATCGATGTTTCTAACTCTCTATCCCTCTCTCTTCCTCTCTGTAAAAAATCAATAAAACTAAAAAATAAAAAAACAAACAGAAATCCTTATATACAAATATAGGCAACTGATTTTTTTAAAGTCACTTTGGAGCTAGAAGAATCAGTAATTGCTATTATTAATTTTTCTTTTGTAAATCAATCAAAATTATACCTTTTTTTTTTGTCAGAACGGCAAAATAATATATTTTTTTGGTGTGCCACAGAATTTAAATAACTAGTTTATGTGTGCCATGAGATGAAAAAGGTTGAAAATAGCTGATATAGTGCCCCCAGACTCCTCCTCCTTTCTGGACACCCCTTGTGAACTAACCAGTAATGGAAACATTGTGGGTCACATTTCCAGCTTCTATCGTTATATCAGGATAACAGTCACGAAGGCAGGCACTACTAGCGTTAGGCACCGCATAATCCACAGAGCACGAAATGACCCGACTCCATTGTTATCGGGTTGTGAGCAAAGATTTTATTGGTGTAGCGAGAGAGGAGAGCGTTAATCATCAGATTAAACTTCCTAGTAGTCTCAGCCTTCAGAATGTGTGCACTATTTTACTATTTAGTCACGAGAACAAGACCACTCTCCATTTCCCTGTCGCAGGGGAAAATCCGTTTGGCGGCCTGAGAACGTGGTGTATTTCACAGCTGGTTTGGGGGGGCCCCTTGGTTATCCGTTTTGGGAAAGAGTCTACATCATCCAGTCAGCTGCACTTTTAGAGAAGTCTCTGGGCTGAATTTAAGGACGTTTCTAGAATTAAGAGAGATTTATTTTTCCTCTTATTAAAAAGGATGTGTTATTTGTCCCATGCATTTTTATAAGAATCATTACCAAGGCCAAAACCTTTTGGTTTAGGGAATTTAGTTACAATCCTAAATCTCTGTCATCTCAGGACCATCATCTCAGGTCCATTTTTCCTCTACACCCTATGTTATATTTAAAATAACAACTAGAGAGATATCTTAAAATTTCATACGATAGCCTAATTTTCGTAGTGTAATGTATGTGTTTTTGTAGAAGAAAGGTTGCAATGCTAAGTTTTCAGAACAAAGAGAAAATCAGAAATAAAAATTTAATTATTTTTGGTTACTGAATTTAGTAAGCCACAAGGGTTGTTTCGGTCACAATTCAATAAGATAACTCTATCCAAGGTGTTTCGGTATTAATTTTATTTTAATTACCTAAGCTATCCCTTCTGGTGGAAGACATGACTACGAAGTTGTTGAGGAGACACGAACAGAGAGACTAGCAACACAGAGATATCAGAGTCCCACCTGAAATGACCTCATGTACAGGGCACATGCATTAACTTCATATAAAAAATACCCATGAATGGTTTTAATTTGTGATTCAAAATAAATATTTAAAGAAATTTCCTCCACCCGTCAATAAAAAGAGTGAAAATATTCCAGCACTGAAGTTTAACATGACCTCTTTGGGAATGAAAAAGGATGTGTTGAAACTTCTATCCAATCAAGCAGCCTGACCTGATGAACATCTGGGCGCGCTTGAAAATAGCGCTGACACCAGAGAATGTGCTTTCCACGATCCCTCTGAAACGTTTATGTTTTCCATGGGTATAATATTTACTGTAACTCATCCAGCAAAGAATTAAACGAGCTTTGTCCATTAATCAAAACTAAGACGGCCGCTGGAAATGGCAGGAAGGGACAAAGCCAGTATATTACCATGGCACATTGTGTGGATCACAGGAAACCAAAGTCAGATTTATCTCTGCTGACACATTTGCGCACAGAGCTAAAAACGACACCGATTTAAGTGTTTTGTTAGGAGACAATAGGGAAACTCTGAATCCCTGGCCCAACTGAGACCTTTTCCGTTTTTGTGTTTTTTTTTCTTGTGAGTGAACCATGCTGCTTCTCATCAGTTTTACAATAAGCCCGACTAGTTCCCACACAGTTTATCAGGGTCGCCATACCTGTCTGTAGGCAAGTTGGTCTAATTGTACCATCTTTGTCCAGGGCTCAAGGAGGAGGAGAAGAATATATTCTTCCGCTGTGTCAAAAAGGTCTTCAAAGGGTGGCTGTATTTTCATATAAATTTCTCTTTTCTTTTGCTGCTGGAGTCCAATGTCAAGAGTGGCCGAAGGAGCGACATATGTGGCAAAAAGCAACTAAAGGAGGAGGGAGAGAAAGGAGTGGATGTTGGGAGAATCCATAATAATTAGCAGGTTCCGTGGCAAAGGCATTTTTTTAAAGGTAAGAAAAGACAAACAAGCTCAAGTGTTTTTTTTTTTTAAAAAAAGATGTGTAAAACTACTTAAAACAAAGCAGTGTGTTTATTCAAAAGACCGTTTGTGTGGTTTTTTTTTTTAATTTTCTCTTCCCATTTCTTCATTTGTAATTAGTCAGTGAGCCAGTAGATCTTGCACAAGAGCAGGTGATTTAGATATTGCAATTTTTCTCAGATTACTACTGTGGATTATTATGATTGCTTTCAAGTTATATGTTTCCTTTTTTCCTTATATTCAAGACAGTTCCAACTGTATGTGCTACTTTCCCAAGTGGCTGGAAGTGCCCCTTGGAAAGCAAGAGGCAAGAACACACTAGGGCTGAAAAGTTGACTGTTAGCCTTCTAGTCTAGAGACCCAGACTACCTGCCCTACCCAACTGAGTTGCAGAGTTCTTAAGACTTTCTGCTATACAAATGTGTTCATCTCGTGTCCAGGGCTGTGAGAGAGAGAGAGAGAAGAAGGAAAGAGGAGTGAATGGAAAGATATACACAGAACATACACAGCCTCCAGGGAAAGCTGTATGAATATCTAGTTCATTCAATTCATTTGTCTTGTCTCTCAATAATAGTTACTTAAATCTGAGAAGCACTTTAATAACATTTTATTTTTTAAATGTTACACACTGGATATGTCATGCCCTATATATCAGATTTAAATTTAGTTTTACTCAGAATCTTTTATTAATTGTATTTTATTTTAATTTTATATTTATACTTAGACTTTGGAGCTGATAATGTCCAGACTTAACCCAGGCATTAGACAGACAGACAGACAGATGATAGATAGATAGATAGATAGATAGATAGATAGATAGATAGATAGATACCAAATAATGTTTTAAAAGTTTTAAAGGGTCCACATTAATAACATAAGCATTTATGAGTATCCACCACATTTTAGACACTTGGGTAGGTGCTATGTATGCAAAGATTAATAAATAAGACCTAATGCCTGCCCTGAAGGAACCCATTGGTGGTGGCATGGAGATGAAAGCCAGTGGTTTCAGTATGAAAGTACCACAGTGGAGGTACGTAATTTCCGGCGTATAAGACGACTGGGTGTATAAGATTTTTCCTGGGTTAAAAAGTCGTCTTATACGCCGGAAAATACGGTAATTGTAACAGGAACCATGGAACAGAGGGTGGGGATTGTTTCAGAAAAGGTACCGTATTTTCTGGCGTATAAGACGACTTTTTAACCCAGGAAAATCTTATACGCCCAGTCGTCTTATATGTCGGAAAATACGGTATATGTTGAAATAAGATCTTCAATGATTGTCTGTCCAATCTTTTCAAGCTCACTTCCCATTACATACCTTTTAAATTTTATACTCAAATATCAAGTATGCTTTTTTTTTCAATTGTCTAAAGTTTCACATATGTCTCCTTTTCACCTGATTGACACACCACCCCCCCAAGCCATTCCCACCCAGGGCAAGCCCCCACTGCCACAGTGTCTGTGTCCATTGGTTATGCTAATATGCATGCATACAAGTCCTTTGGTTGCTCTCTAAACCCCCCCACCTCCCCTGCCATTTGTCTCTGGTTCTATTTTTGTTCATCAAATTATGTTGATCATTATATCCCACATATGAGTGAGATCATGTAGATATTTATCTTTCTCCGACTGGCTTATTTCGCTTAGCATAATGCTCTCCAGTTCTATCCATGCTGTTGCAAATGGTAAAAGTTCCTTCTTTCTTATAGTAGCATAGTATTCCATTGTGTAGATATACCACAGTTTTTTAATCCACTCATCTGATGGGCACTTAGGTTGTTTTCAAATCTTAGCTATCAAATATCAATTTTTCTTAATTTCCCTACACCTTGCTGTTCTGCCCTTCCATGTTTTGCATATCTTGTATTAACCCTACCCCATGCACCTCATCTGCTTGATAAACTCTGATTTATTCTGTAAAATCAGCAGGAATTTCTCTTCCTCTAAGAATCCTTCACTCACACCCTCCTCCCAAGGTCATACTTGTCAACTGCTATACTATCACACTATAACACTGTTAAGTAAAGTCTTCTCTTCTGGAACTACGTCTTCGAAGGCAAATACTTCAGCTTATTCATCTGTGATTCTCCAACTCCTAAAACTGTTCTTGGCAGAGAATAGATGCCATAAATGTTTATTGCATTGTACTGAATCCACTGAAAATACTCATTTATATCTTGGACTGGGGAAGGAAAAGATTCAGAAACTCTTCCAAGAGAAGATAAGTTTCTCTTATCCTTGATCCTTAAGCTGGATCTTTAAGGATGAGTTAGAGTCAATCAGGCAAGAAAGTTGATGAGAAAGATCATTCAAGATGAAGGAAAACATGGGCCAAGGCATGAGGGCGTATGAGGTTTTATGACCTGTGAGATTTTTTTTAAATACAATTTTTTAGAATATATTTTTATTGATTTCAGAGAAGAAGGGAGAGGGAAAGAGAGATAGAAACATCAATGATAAGAGAGAATCATTGATCAACTGCCTCCTGCATGCCTTCTACTGGGGATTGAGCTCACAACCCAGGCCTGTGCTCTGACTGGGAATCAAACCGTGACCTCTTGGTTCATAGGTTGATGCTCAACCACTAAGTCACACTGGCCAGGCATAACCTGTGAGATTTGAGCCTTCAAGTACATAACACTGGCTAAAAGAAAGAGTTAGAGTAAGAGAGGATGCTGTAAAGGGAGGCAGGTATCAGAGCATGGATATGATCTTTTACTCATTGGTAAGGAATTTGAATTTTTACCTAAAGATACATAATGGGGAAACTCTGAGAAGTGACGTCATTGGATATGAATTTTAGAAATGAATCACTATGGCATCAGGAGGGAGAAAGAGTTTGAGCAGATCAAGATTTGAGGCCATTTGGAAGTCATCTCAATAGTCAAATAAGAAATATACGCCACCTTCATCTCTTACCTGCTCTTCTGCAATAGCCTCTTCACTGGTCTTGCCAGGTTCCTCTTTGCTCTCTAACAGCTTTACCACAGCAAACAGCGAAACCGCTATGCATGTCACTTTTCTTCTCAAACTCCCATCTTCCCATCTCACACTTAGAATAACCAAAGTCCTTACAATTACCTATAGGTGGAGGTTTTGGAAGTTTCTCAATGCTGAGGGGATATGGATCATTGAAGTTTAGTACCTGGCAGTGGGGAAGCCCCTATAAACACCATAGGCTCTCAAAACACCCTAAGAGCAGGGGCAGACCAGGTATAGACTCCAGCCTTAAATCTTAAGCGCAAAGAGAAAACAACTGCTCACCAGTAATTGTATGCCCAGTAAAAATACCCTTTCAAAATGAAAATAAAATAAAGATGTCAGAAATCAACAAACAAAAACAGAGAATTCATCACCAGCAGACCTGCACGAAATTAATTCATTAACTAATTAATTAAGGGGAAGCCCTAAACAAAAGCAAGATGGAATAGAGAACAAGAAAAAGCATAAATATATAGATAAATATAAATAAATGTTGATTGTAAAATATAATGATAATGAATAAAGTCAGAGGAAATAGTAAAAGAGCCTAAGAAAGAGAAGCCAGAATTGAAGATGCGGATTAAATTGCAATTGAGATGATCCACCATGAGGCCCATTAGAGGTAGGAAAGCAAATGAGGTTAGTATCAGGGCAGTGACACAATACTATGCAGTGAGGAGTAGTAAAGAACTTGAGGTGAAGATAAAGAAAGGAGGCATTTAGACTACTTTACAAAAAGTAGAACTGACTTTTTTATCTAGCCCTCCCTTAAAAGGCATACTTGAAGTTCAGTATATTATAGACACTCAATAAATATTTACTAAAAGGATAAATGGGAGATTGGTGGCCTAAAGTGAAATTATGATCTGAAAGAGGAATATTAGAGTTCAAAATTCAAAGTTGAAATAGTTCCAGTTTATGATAGATTCCAACATGTGGCCATCCCATAGTTAACTTAGGGGAAACAGAGATGAAAAACATTGGAATTGGGTCAGTTAAGAAACTCTATGACATATATGTTATAAGGGCAATTTGTGTGGATGTTGAAAGAGCTTCAAGATGATAAAATAGAAGGAAAAGGTAGGGAGAAAGTTCATGAGTCATGTAATGAAAATTTCTAGGAAGGTAAAACAGAACTTAAATGATCTTTAGATAACATTACTGAGGTTTAAGAGTGGGGGAATTACATGACATAGCAGATTGCAAAATTTTTGAAGTTATTAAAAGATAAGTCTTGAATAGGAGCAGAGAACATCTCTTTCTTCCTACGTGTTGTGAAATATGAGAGAAGGGGCATAGTTAGCCATTCGAGATGTCCTATTTAATTAGGCAATCTACAGTCTGGAAACTTAGTTACTTAAAACATAACTACATATTTCACTGGGTTGAATAGTTCAAAGTGAACCATACTCTTTCCAAATGATTACATAATATTTAAAATAAAATTTGCCACACACACACACACAGAAATTTTTTCTAACCTTGGGAATTATTTAGAAGAATGACTTGTAAATCTAACTAGTCTAACAAGCTAGGATGGAATTGGATTCAAATCTGTTCTTGACCATTTTCTAAGTGGGAATTTTTGAAAGTGAATTAAAATAATGCCATACTAAGAAAAATTGAGAAACTAAAGACTAAAATGATCAAATTAACAACATTAAACAATGATTCCAGAAGTCACTTTAATAATTTCAAGCTTACCTCAAAGGAAAGTACATTTGATTCCCCAAATGACTCAAGTTCTATTTGGGCAGGAATACCCTCTAATGGCAAAATAAAGCAATGGCTTTGTCAATGGGTCAGCTACATTCAAAGCTGTAGTTTAAAGAGACCTGGTATGCCACAAACCAAACTTTCCTATAGAAATCGGGATGATTCCTTTGATTTAAAAACATGACAGCAGTGAAGAGCATAAAGTACAAAATAAGCTGAAATGGTGACTAGAATAACAGTGATAGGTCGGCTGCGGGTGGGTGTCCACATCATGCCCTCCCCTTTCACTCCCAGTCTTGCCTTCACTCATGTCTTTAAAATCTACTGTTGCCACCGGCCTATGAAAGGCTCCGGTGCCGTTGACATGTTCTCTCACACACCACGGTGGACATTTCATGATGCCATGTTAAAGCCAGACCTCTTTAGGTCACTGTATCCAACTGGCTTGGGCTTTTACCTTCTGAAATTTGCTGTATGATTTTCTTCAGAATGAGCTTCACTTCACTTTACCACTTCCCGTATCAGCAGCACAACTTCCTCTCTCTGACCCTTATTCTGAATCCTTCTATACCTCTCACCGAGCTTTTTTCTACCTTGTGCACAATCTGTGACTTCTACCTGTCCTCTAAATAAATCAGGCACCACCTCGTCTCTTACCTTCTTACACGACTGGGACTCAAGTCTGCCCATCATTTCAACCAACTCTTACAAATACACCTAATTTTCCCCAGCTTGATATTCTGCCTTGTCAAGGCCCAATTTTGGGTCAGTCTAATCATTCATTCATTTTTTCCAACTCTATCTTCAAGCTCCCTGTAAAAACTATAATAATTGGCTCCATTTAAATAGCCTTTAAAAAAATCAAACACCCCTCAGCTATGGTTGCAAAGCTTGGTAAGTTAGTGCTTGTTTCTAGTCACCTCCATTTCCCCATTTCTAAATTTTGCCATCTTCCTTAAAGCCTCCAAATGCAGCCTTATGTTTCTTTACTTCAGTAGACTGTATCCCACTTAATTGGGAAAAGTCACTGGTATCAATGCCTTCAACTTTCCTCTCTAGAGCTTTCTTCTAAACCTTTTTCTCAAGTTTCAAAGGAAGACTGTTTTCCAAGGATGAATCATTCATGTGTGCTTTTGACTCCATTCCTCCAGAACCTTGCAACATCAATTGTGTCCTTAGTACCTGTCTCCTTAATCTGCCTTTCCATTGATTCCATCTCCTTCCTTGTGCTATAAAGGCGTTCAAGTGAAGTGTCTCTCCCATCCTAAACATTTGTCACCCCACTTCTCGCTTTCCCTTCTCTACAAATCTTTACACTCACTTTTCACTCACTGCCCAATCTACTGTAATCTGGTTTTCATGCCAATGAAACTGACCTTTAAGATCACTGAAAACCACATAATCACCAATTCAGTAGCTTCTCTGCTTAATCTTTTCACCTTTCACTCTGTTGATTATCCTCTCCTCTTGACTGTCTCTCCTCTGCCTTCAATACTTTCTCCTGGTCCTCTGTCTACTTCCATTCGTAGGCTCCTTAGACCTGATTTCTTTCCTGAACCCAAAACCTAGAGTTCAGAACTTGTCCCACTTTACACAGATAGCCCATCGGCCCTCAAACTCAATGGCTCAATAATATAATGAATGGCATTCCCCTAGTTTTCCAAGCCTTTCCCTTCCTCCCGTGTTTCCAGGTTGTACTAATAAAATACCATTCACAGCACATTCTTTGACTTGCCTATATTCTCCTTCTCTCTCAAATGCAAATCCTATTAATTTACTCTCTACAATAGAACAAGGAAAAATTGTCAAGAATAAATATAAAAACATAAGGAGGAAATAAGCAGAAGTTCCACCCCAATGAGAAACATCATAAAACTCAGTCTTCTGACCAAGCGAGGCCAGACCCTTTCCAAGCTACTATCCACTACTACCTTCCTTCCCGACCTCATACTCTCTGCTCATGAAGCCATAGTGGTCCATGCATCTGGTTTAGCTGCATATCCCATAGTTCCAAAGAGCATATTTAGGGTAGCCATATGTCCCCAGTCCGGTTTAAGACTACTGTTCTGGCATAATTATAGTTCCCTTTCCACTCTCAAAAGAGTTCTGGTTTAGATTACAAATCCCTATATTTCACTGCTACCAGTTAGATAAAACGATGAAGTTTCTCTAAGATAGGACTCCCAGAAATGCTGGGAATAAAGGAAAGTCAGAGGAAATTCCTTGCTAAGATACATACCATTTGTCTAATTTACAACCATATGAATTGAATAGCTGTTAAAGGCCAAAATCCTAAACCAGAAATATTTATTTATAATGTGGGCTGAAGCTTCATAGACTTCCTTGTTAAGAATAAATGTATTAGCCTAGCCAGTGTTTCTCAGTGGTTGAGCATAGACCTATGAACCAGGAGTTCACAGTTTGATTCCCAGACAGGGCACATGCCTGGGTTTTGGGCTTGAACCCCAGTAGGGGGGTGTGCAGGAGGCAGCCGGTCAATGATTCCCTGTCATCATTGATGTTTCCATCTCTCTCTCCCTTTCCCTTCCTCTCTGAAATCAATAAAAATGTATTTTTAAAAAGAATAAATGCACTAAATGAAAATCCTAATACAAGTTTAAAAATATTTCATTTCCCTTCTCTGATTGCATCTAAATTTAGGTATTTGTATGCCCTTCTAACTGTGTGTGTGTGTGTGTGTGTGTGTGTGTGTGTGTGTGTGGCTTCCTCATAGCCAGTTTATTAGAATACTAGTAGCCCTGTGCACGAATCCGTGCGCTAGTAGCTCGCTACTGCCCTCCTGTAGCTCTCCGCCCACTGCCCCGCCCTCCTGTAGCTCCCTCCGCTCCCCCCCACATAGCTTGCTACCCTGCCCCCTCCTGTAGCTCTCTGCCGCCCACTTGTAGCTCGCTGCCCCACCGTCCTGCTGATCCAGTCGTTATGCAGTCGGTCGTTTGCATATCACATCTTTATTATATAGGATTGTTCATTATCACCCAAGTAATTTCTTTTTGTTCAAATATCAACCTTTACTATGATAACCGCCACCATACTCCCCCATCTCCATGATAAAAGCACAGAACAGGAAGCAGTGGAGAGAGGTTTGAAAGGTTATCCTCCCATAGCAGCCCACACCCACACTATGGGCATTTATTGTCGCTCTTCCTCACCTCCCCAGGGTGTTTAAGAGGGTAAGGAGGAGAAAATTGAATTTGATTAGGCCCCACAGTAAACTTATAGTACATTCAACTGAATTACGCCATTAAAATCTGAAAATGTCTTCTATTAATGTGTTCCTAATAATCCAGGGACAATCTACAAGTGAATAACTGGCAACTGACTATATATAACAAACACAAGGGATATAATCATACTAGTATATGAAACAAAATTAAAAAGCTAAACACCTTTACAATTTTTATAAAAGTGATAAAAATGTATTTTAAATTGATGTACACTGACTTTAAGATGGAATGTAAAGATTATGTTATATGATAACTAAATAAAACAGTCTAACTATGGGTTAGAAACGTTGTTTAAGCATCCTGGGTCATTTGCTCTTTTATTGGCCACCCAGTTCTTCCTTTCTAGCCACGGACCAAATAACAATGAGGCTAATGTTGGAGAAGAAAATGCTCCCTTCATATCCCAGTCTGCTACTCTGATTCACATTAAAGCAGGGATTCACTCATGCACAGCTGTGGTCGACAGGATTCCAATTTAAACATGAACCTATGATGCTTTGACAACACAGCAGGGAAGTTTCTGAGAAGGGATACAAGCAATGCCTGTCTGATCACACTGCCTGGCACTGCGCACAGCGCGGCTCTAAACCCCTCTCTCCTGGAGACACTCAAAGGTTATGTAATCAGGAAATGCACAATGGGCTGCCGGCCCAGCCCGCTCTACACCTGTGCCTGTGACTCACTGTCTTGGCGCCTGTATCAGATAGGGATGCAAACAAAGCAGTGCCTCTCCCTAAAAAAGTCTCTTACAGTCTTGAAATCCTGGGGGTTGATTTTTTTGTTGTTGTTGTTTAACTAAGCTCTCAAGACCATATGATGGTTAACAAGACCATCGAGAGAAAAAGATGTAGGATGGATACTGTGGACACAGAAGGGAGAATTGAACTGAATTGAAATAAAGACTGCCCTTACCCCAAATAAAAAGAAAAACACAATGTTTCTATGTTTGCATCTTCAAGGAAATCTCTGCTTGCTTGCTTGCTTGCTTGCTTATTTATTTATTTATCTGAAGATCTAATTGGCTTTATTAGCAATTTATGAATTGGGCAGCATTCCCTCTAGCAACTAGAAGTGCACTCTCTACATGCTTTATTTATCTAATTAGAGCCAATATCCTGTACACAGCACTGTATAGCACTACATGGGAGATGGCTCAAATTAAAATACGACATTTCCCATGGCAATTTACATTTTTTTCCAACTCTCAAGTTATTTTTCATGCAAGATTCAGCATTACCACTTAACAGTTTTCAAAGTCATTTAGACAGTGTATTTTAATGGGCTTATTCTTGGCTGGAAGTGGATCCCAATCACCTTTCAAATGTATCACAATGCATTTCAGGCTTAGTTTCACACATTTCACTCATCCTCATCGAACGTGGAGTGTGTGAATGTTTTCCTTTCCACTCAGAAAGCCTAGATAGACGTACCTGAGAAAGGAGGATGGTAGGTTTATTGAGTTTATCCTTGGTCAAAACCAAACAACAAAATATTTCTCACAACTGTCTGTGCTATTTGGATGCCTCTTTGTACCAACAATGAAACGAGGACAGCTAGGGGGTTAGACTCCAATCGGCACGCTGCAGAAGCGCCGAGCGAGCATCCTCCCCGTGCCGAAGGTGAGCGCGGCTAGGGGGAGCCTCGCTCCCAGAAGTGGGGGCCATCTGATGAGCTGCAGCTTGACACTCATCTGTGTTCCAACGAAAACAAGAAGAATGTCTGTATGGACTTAAAAGGCAACGTCGAGAATAATACCAAATGTTGTAGCACATGTGTTGATTTGTTATGTTACATTTCAGCTGTTGGTTATGGTAATGGAACGGTTTCACATACTTCGTTCCGAGGTAGTTATTTTAATAACCACGTGGATGTATCTTTCTAGGACGGCCTGGTAACACGGATCGCATGATGTTGTGCTGGCACCACCAGGCCAGAACTGGAAGTAAGGAAGAGAAATGTAAAACTTCACCTCAGAACCGGATGACTTGTAATGAGCCCCTCAGGACACTGGGGCAAGATGCGTCAGGACCTACATGCTGTGAGATCCTAATGCTAGTCTACAGGACATCTAGCAGGACACATCACCACATCAGCTATCCTTGGGGACATTTAAAAAGCGGACTGACAATATAACTCCTTCACATATTCCAGAGATGAGGAGAAAAACAGTCCCACTCCAGCATGTGGTGTCATTGGCAAGTCCATTTTCCTTAGAACCCGCTGTCATGGTGGAAGAAGGCATGCTGACCATGTATGTGACTAGGAAGGCAGCAGAAAGGCGTGTGTCTTTCACCGTCTCCTCGTGATTGCCAAGATGCCCACCACGGGCACAGGGAATGTCAAGTCGCTGCTGCCGCCATCTCCTTTACTGACTAGGGTTCTGCCAGATGGACTTACAGAGTGGTGTCGACGAGATCTGGCTGGCCCGCTCGGAAAAAGACTGACCCCATAAAACCCATGACACGGTTTCATGCACTCGTAAGACGAAAGAAGAAACAAAACCCGTTGGCGACTGAAATAGACAGTCTTTTTCATAAGCTCCTTCTTACAGTTCCTAGGACCTGGAGAGTCTGGAGCAAAGCATGTGCCTGCGTTGGTGGTGCAAGCGAGGGGGCGTAAGCAGTCTCCCCAGGGTGGGAGGTAAGTCTGAGGATGCAGGGTCTGTGGTCTCCAGCTACAACACTAAAGAAACTTCAGAGAGAGAGGACCAGGGTGACCGCTCCCTTGTCATTCTCCCTCTTCCTCCGTCATAAGCAATGGTGTGCTGGGACCAGCTGGTATCAGCTCACGAGAGCCAATTCATGAATTTTCAGGAATTGTGTGAAGAGGTTGTTAAGCTCAGTCACTATCAAAAATTAAATCACCCAAACTTACTGTTCAATAAATTATATTAAAGACACAGACAATGCATACTCCAAGTGTATCACCTCCTGCTAATGGTACTGTTTTAGTGTCATCCGAGCCCTGGAGGTTATGACCGGTACTGTATCTGCGTGGAGGAACGCTACGTGATGCCCAGGAAACACTACGTGAGGGTGGGCTCCCGCACAGCTCTGCCCAGCTCTGCGTTCAGCGGCGTCGCGTTGGCAGCCTGAAATCCTCTGTGGCGAGAGTGTTTACACCCAGAGACCAGGAAATGCTCCCAAGCAGGGCTGCTTTATTTCCCCCTGGAGGGCTGGTTATCAGCACACCACTAATCACAAGGAAAATGCGCTTCTCTTTTCCTATCATCATGGGGAGAGAAAGAAAGAAAGTAGGAAAAAAGCAAATGACACCAACTGGTTCACACACTCGCTGGAGGCAGCCACGTAACAATGTACAAACTCACACCAGAACGTGGCAATTTATAACACAGGGTACTGAAGTACTGTTTCACTGACGTCTACTTTTTAAAAATATGGACACAGTCAAGTTCCTTTTAATATTCAAATTAGAGTCAAGCTGAACTAACCAGAGGAGGGCAAACAAGCTTTTCTTTGACATTGTTTACAGTTTGGATAGTAAACCATTTTCTAGTATTTATCTAGAAAAGAGAAAAGCTAAGATTTAAATGTTAGATTTAACTTCAGTTTGATTAGTAAACCAGAAAAGGTAAGAGTTTATTTAGTGGGGGGAAACTTGTTAAATTGTCCTCATAAGAAAGTACAGGGAGCCCAGCCGGTGTGGCTCAGTGGTTGAGCGACCACCTATGAACCTGGAGTTCACCAGTTTGATTCTCAGTCAGAGCACATGCCTGGGTTACGGGCTCCATCCCCAGCTGGGGACGTGCAGGAGGCAGCCGATGGATGGTTCTCTCTCACCACTGATGTTTCTCTCTCTCTTTCCCTCTCCCTTCCTCTCTGAAATCAATAAAAATATATTTTAAAATAATAAAATAAGAAAATACAAGGAACAGCTATGAAGAAGAAACACTGACAGCATCACGAGAAATAAAATTGGTACTGCTGGATCCTGGTGCAGTGTCTGGACCCCAAGACACCAAATCACTTCACAGATAGTTTTAAACACAACAGAACAAATGTCCACCACACCGTGACAACAACAATAAAGGAGCATAATGCTGTACTTGAAGGCAAATAGCAACGGGGCTCAATAATTCTATTCTTGGAATTTACATGAAACAATGAGATGAAACTGCACCAAAAAAACTAAAGGGTCCCTAGAGGAGTTTATAAAAGGAATATAAATGCCCTAACACAGAACACTTTCAGAAATCATAAACTATTTACTTCGGCAAAAGGAGCAGTCTGCTTTCACAACCATTCACAGCTCTAGCAGGCATAGAACATCATTATCTGAGTTCATATGAGGCAGAAAAAGAAAATAACAAGCAAGTTTAAGCAATCCAACTTTTTTTTTTCTGGACGAGGAGGAAAATATGATGATTTTTAATGACCTCTCATATCCCGTCGGAGCTCAAAAACATTACTGAGAGCTTTGCTGAGAGGGAATAAATTACAGATGGAGCTTTCCACAAGTGGATTTTCATGTGAAGGACCTTGGGGTTTTTCAATTAGGAATGTTAAAAATGGGATCTAGACATTGCAACATCCTGATACTGAGACTCAAACTACTACAGAGATCAACACAAGATGGGGTTGCACAAAAAGATAATGCGATGACAATGAAATTGAGAGTTCCTGGCAGTTATGCAGACTCTACTGAGGAGAACTCAGTGCAAAAGAGAACCTGAGAAAATGCCAATAGGATAAAAGAATAAAACAAACTTGAATCATTTTGGACAGGATGAAAAATCAGAAGGGAAAACAGAACATGTTAAGTAAAGCCAAAAACGAACCACAAACTCAGGGACAAAATAGACTTAAGTTAAAGACCAACTTGAGCCATTGCTTAAAATGTTTTAAGCAAAACTGATTACAATATGATGGAAGAAAATAAACAATTTCACAAAAAAAAGATTTATGACTAAGCAGTTTAAGGCAACCTAAGGAACAAATATGCATTTTGGTAATTTTATTCATTTAAAAAAAACCCACAAAACAAAACCTTTTAACTCACAAACACAAAATGTGTAGTTGAACTAATGGAATTATTTAACCTCCAATAAAAATAATTTCTTGAAACCCAGTGAACAAAGGATAATGCAATGAGAAAAGTATGGCTACTAGTATATTAACGTTTGCCTCAAAGAAAACAAAACCCTGTTGCAAAGGGAAGCTGCTTCATGCCAACAAGCACGAGAGACAGATACATGAAGTGAGGGATTACTTTACCATGAGAAAACCATGGACGGGGTGGGTGTTTACGTTAACCAGCACGTCACCTTGGAAAGCAAGCTTAAATGGAACAGGTTGCTTAGAGCCAGACTAAGGGAAGTTGCCTGGGATTCCCGGGAATGGTTTCTCCATCAGGCTCCATCGGGCTGACCCGGTGCCCACAGACCCGGTGCCCAGAGAAGACAGCTTGGTGGGATAGAGCTTCAAGTGCATTGTCTGCCCTGAGACCCGTCCCTTTCCGGAATGCCACTGCTGACCGGTGCCCCCTCCTGACTAGAACATTGTTTCTTTAGATGGACTGGTTACTCCGTCGCAAGCCTTTCAGGCCTGTGAAGCCATTCCCTCTCCTGACTACTGCTCAGATCTGCTCTGAATTACTGCACATTGATTTCACTGTTGAGGTTCTGAGGATGAGGTGGGAGGGACTGGGAGACTTCACTGTTGCTCCAGCGAAATTTGTCAAGAACGCGTGCGCTATGAAGAGCAAACTTGGACTATAAACATGGTATGTCTGGAAAGACTGATGTCGATCCTTGCTGAAGCTGGGTGATTGTATATGGGGGTTCATTAAACTATGTTAACCGAAAATTTTTAAGTAAAAGCGCCTGGCTGGCAGTCAAATATAAACAATTATTATCTATAATTAGATTTACAATATGTTGCTAAGAATATAAACATACGGCCCAGCCAGTGTAACTTCTCTAAGTCTCAATTTCTAAACTATAATATGGGGACAATACTAATATCTACCTCTTAGGATTGTCAAGAATATTTTTAAAAAATAATTCGTCCAGCCAGTATGACTCACTCACTGTTTGAGCATCCACCTAAGAACCAGGAGGTCACAATTCAATTCCCAGTCAGGGCATATGCCCAGGTTGCAGGCTCAATCCCTAGTGTGGGGCATGCAGGAGGCAGCCGATCAATGATTCTCTCTCATCATTAATGTTTCTATCTCTCTCTCCCTCTCCCTGTCTCTCTGAAATCAATATAAATAAATAAATAAATAAATAAATAAATAAATAAATAAATAAATAAATAATAAAAAACTTATTCATGTAAAGTGACTCCCACAGAACCCAACAGATAGTAAACATTAAATAAATGTCAGATATAATAATAATTCTGGTTTAGAGAAGCTCAAGGGTTGGCTTTTCTGGAAACAAGAGGATTAAAAGAGGATATTTGGATATCCTATTTTGAAATAATAATCCTAGGGTATTCAAAATCTTAAGACTGAATGTGGAGAGCTGGTATAAACATCAGGAAGAGGGGAAATGAATGAATAGGCGTAAGCCAGAAAGCTGGCTGCTACCCGTGTTCTTCCTGAACCCACTTCACTAGCAAGCACACTGAAATGGGATTCCAGATGAGAACCCTGCTGACTCTGTGCTCGGTGATTCACAGTGCTCGGGATTCCAAGCCTCACTGCTCCCCGTGACACCATCTCTCTGGTAACAAAAACAAATAATTTAACAAAGCCTGAGTAATAATTGCCCAGCACTCAAGAAACAACCTAATTATAAAGACCCTGACATTTACCACAAAGCTATAAAGAGGTACATGATTCTCCATATTTAACCCCCACCCTAACCTCGCTCCTCACCCATGCCCATTCATCTTTTAGAAAACACAGCTTGGTTCTTGATGCTGCGGCTGCTGTCTGAAGAAATAATGAACTCTGTTAGTGCACCTGGAAATACACCAACAGCCTAGAGAGGGAGCACTTAGCTCATAGCACTTTACTGAAAATGTCAGGACCACCCAGAAGTATTTAAATCCTGTAAAAGCCAAGTAAAGAGAGGAGCTAAACAATTAAGGTAATGGATGACAGCAAGCAAAGAAAAAAGTAAGCTGAGTATAAAAAAAAAAAAAATCTTCTCTACTGACTATCTTATGCCAAAAGTCTTTCTCAAAGAAATCTGTGGTAACACCCAAGGTTTTGGCTTCCTAAAATTAGCTCAGACGTCATTGGAAAACATTGTCAGCACAATGCAAGTTTTGTGGGCAAAGTAGTACATGGCCTCTTCTTTCTTAATATTTCTAAGGTTCTCTGGAAAAGTCAGCAAACGAAGAGCAGATTCTTGAACCTTGACAGTCCTTGGGTGGCAGCACCTATGTGTGCTTTGTTCACCAAAGTATTCCAGGCATGGGTCAGAGCCTCCTGTATACTAGATGTTTGATAAATGTTTGTGGAGCTATCAATAAAATTCTTCAGGCTAGGACAAACGTGCTTGTAATTGCTGCTATCCAGTTTAATATTGATTTCCTCATTCTACAGTAATAGAAACAAGAGCAGGAACCAAGGGGCCAAATCCACGGACATACTTGTAGAAGTCTCTGGTAGGGCTACGCTGCACAACCTGGTCTGAACTTCATTTGGACCCACACTGTGTCTAAGATCACCTGATGGGAAACTGAAGTGATCTGAGGCAAGAGAGGATGAGAGGTATGGCAATAAATAATTCCTCAATGAACACCATGAATTATGCACTGCTATTACATCACGACCATGGCTTCCTAAAAATACCAATGCATGGTATAGGTCTGATGACATGTATTGACTTAGCTTTTGTGTTTCCTTTCTCTTTTCTGAAACCTTGCAAACACAAGAGTAAACTCATGATAGCATTATAGACCCTGAGTAGAGAGGAGTGGACACTGAGACTGACTTATCTGCCACGGGATCCATCAAGTGATTTCTTTGTAGGAATGTATATAAATGGAAGCAGCAAGTCCCTCACTAGATCAGTGGGCCAGAAGATTCCCAAGCTGTCAAATTACTGGGTGGAGATGTCCAGAGTGGGGTTTCCAAATGTCAAGATTTCATCCAGTTCAATACACTGAAAAGACCTGAGATTTAATCTAAAGTTGCTGATATGAGTAACATAGGACAGCATAATTTTTTTGTTTGAAGAGTTGTGACCCAAAAGAGAGATAATTATTGTGTATTGTTTCACAGGGCAGGAATAAGACCAAAAGATAAAAGCTTTTGGCTCAAAATTGAGAAGAAAATTATAGGCCAGCTAGAGGTCCAGTGCATGAAATTCGTGCACGGGTAGGGTTCTGTAGTGGCTGCCGGCTGCCAGCTGGGGCCTTCCTTTGTTCCACACTGACCCCTGGTGGTTAGCACACATCATAGCAAGCAATCGAACTCCTGGTCGGTCGAACTCCCGAGGGGACACTTTTGCATGGTTCGATTCCCAATCAGGGTTTTTATATATATAGATATCCCTGATGAACATAGATGCTAAAATCTTCAACAGAATATTAGCAAACCAAATCCAGCAATACACTAAAAAGGTCATATACATGATCAAGTGAAATTTATTCTGAAGATGCAAGGTTGGTACGATATTCACAAATGAATAAACATGATACACCACGTATACAAAATGAAGGATAAAAACCACATGATTATATCAATGGATGCAGAAAAAACATTTGATAATATCCAGCACCCATTTATGATTAAAAACTCCCAGCAAAGTGAAAATAGATGGAACATAAAAGCCATATCTGACAAACTCACAGCCAATATCATACTCAATGGGCTATAACTACAAGCATTTCCCTTAAGATGGGAACAAGACAGGGACGTCTACTTTCACCACTCTTATTCCACAGAGTACTTGAAGTCCTGGCCACAGTAAACAGATAAGAAATAAAAGGCATCCAAATTGGCAAGGAGTAAAACTGTCATTATTTGCAGATGACATGATACTGTATATAGAGAATCCTAAGGATTCCACACCAAAAAACCCCACTAGTACTAATAAGTAAATTTAGTCAAGTAGCAGGATACTAAATAAATATCAAGAAATCATGTGTGGCTCAGCAGTTGAGCATCGACCCAGGAACCAAGATATCATCGGTTTGATTCCCGGTTAGGGCACATGCTGGGGTTGTGGTCTTGATCCTCAGTGTGGGGCGGGCAGGGGCAGCTGATCAATGATTCTCTCTCATCATTGATGTTTCTATCTCTCTCTCCCTCTCCCTTCCTCTCTGAAATCAATAAAAATGTATTTTTTTAAATGTGCCTAGCAGCCTGGCCATTGTGGCTCAGTGGTTGAGTATTGAACTATGAAACAGGAGGTCATGGTTCGATTCCCAGTCAGGGCATATGCTTAGGTTGCAGGCTAGATCCCTGATGGTGCTGGAGACAGCTGATAAGGATTCTCTCTCATCATTGACGTTTCTCTCTCACCCTCTCCCTTCCTCTCTAAAATCAATAATCTACACTAATAAAAGAGAAATATGCAAATTGACCATCACTTCGTGATGCCCACCAGCCAATCAGGCATGAGTATGCAAATTAACATGACAAAGATGGCGGCAGCCCTGCCCCCCAGCCACTCTGGGCCTCTGGGCAGCATGCATGCAGGTGCGGAGTGGCCGGGGGGCGGGATGCCTGCTATGAGAGGAAGGGCGGGGGGCGGAGGGAGCTACAGGAGCGGCACTCTGGCTGGAGCAAAGACTGACGGCAGCGGCCAGAGCGAAGGCCTGGGTCCCGGTTGCCAGAGGAAAACCAGTGCCGGCAGCCAGGGGAAGGAAGGCCTATTGCACAAATCATCATGCAATGGGCCTCTAATATATATATATATATTAAATGTGCCTAGCAGAAGCACCAAAGATAAAAACCTCCCTAATGAGCTCATAATTTAAAATTACAAAATACACAAGGCAAGAATCCAGCATGTCAGCAGAAATCCTAAATAGCAGAATTAGTTCTCCTAAGAACTACAAATCATGGAATTATTGGACTCTGTAGCAGCCAGACTCTAGGGTGGCTCCCGTGAACACAGTATCTCCTAGTGGCCATGCCCTTTTGCCATCCTCTCCTCCAAATGTGGGCATAATGTGTGGCTTACATCTAACCAGCAGACCACAGCAATAGTGATGAAACCCACCACACAGTGGCTGTGTATATGTGATTATGTTCCATAAGATGGTGACGCCCATCTCACTAAGAAACTCTCTCCCTGGCTGGTTCTGGAGAAGCAAGCTGCCATGTTGTGAGCTGCCAATATGGAGAGGGGATGAAGCAAGTGAAACATGGCACAGAGCTGAGGTGGTCTCTAGCTAACAGGAGCAAAAGAGTGAGTCCTCAGTCCAGCAGCCTGGATGCTGCTAACAGCCGTGAAAGCACTGAAGGAGATCCTTTTCCATTTGGGCCCCAGATGAGAAACCAGCCCTGGCCAACATCTTGATTTACGGCCTCACAGAGGACCCAGCGGAGCTGTGCCCAGACTCCTTATCCACATACACTGCAGATGATAAATGTGTGTTGTTTTAAGCCACAACGTTGTAATGCTATTGTGCAGGAATAGATAAATAACGCAGCTACAGACTACCATATACGTTTCAAGTGCTTAAAGAAATAAAAGAACAAATAAACATGAAAACATAAGACAAAGAGAATAAACAGCAGAAAGATTGGAAAAAACACAAGTAGGAAGTCTGATTTAAAAACAAAACAAAACACCTAATTCCTAAAATGATTTAACTCAATGGATGGGTTAAATAGCAGATTGAAATCTGCTGAAGAAATAATACATGAACTATAAAGCAGATCAAAGAAAGTTTATCTATTTCAATTTATAACACATAGCACAGAGAGTAAAAAACTTGAAAGAGAGATATAGGATTGATAAACACAAACATTGACCAGACAGGGAATAGAGAATGACAGAGTACAGAAAAGAGAAGTAGAAAGACTAAAAGAAATAATGGCTGAGGATTTTCCAGAATTGATGAGACATAATTCCCCAGATCCTAGAAGCAAATTAGACCCAAGAAAGATAATTATAGTAAACACACTGAGGTGAATAAAAAACACCAAAGTCAGAGAAGATTACAAAAGCAAACAATGAGAAAAAGTATCCAGCCTCAAGGAACAATAATAGCAACACAAACCAGTAGAATAATATTTCCAGAGTTCTAAGAAAAATTGTTGACCTAGAGTTCTATATTCAGCTACTTAAATGATCAATAAGAGCATAAAATAGATATTTTCAGACCAACAAAACCTGAGAGATTTTCACCACTAGTAAATCCTAATAAAAAAAAACACCCATTATAATATGTTCTTCATAAATTAAACCCCCCAAAAAGGAATGTGATGCAAAAAGCAATGGTAAAGCATGAAATTTGTGTATGACTAAATCTACACATTATTTAAAAATATAATGATGACTACATGATGGGTGTAAAAGAAAATTTTAAATGCTATAAAAAGAATATATAAAATGTGTGAGGTGTGATAGAATTTGTGTTCTAAGATCCTTCACTTGTTTGAGAGGACGATAAATATAATGATTAATTGTATACTTTGTTAATTTCACTATACATGTTAAAATTGGAAGGGTGAAAACAGAAATAAAAGGAAATAAAATGTAAAACATTATTACTACCTACATTTTACAAAACATGAAACTGAGGCTTATTAAAGTGACTGACTTACCCAGCCAATAACTACCATAATGTGACTTAAATTCATGTGTTTCCATTGCAAGTTCTGTGATTTTTTTTCCTTCTATGTCATACAGACTTTGATTTAGGTGACACATGAATATAACAATATATTACTCTAATGTTCAAATCAATAAGGCAGAAACCTCACACTGATGCAAGAATATCTTTATATTAACAGAACTTTGTGGTAGAAGAGCTGTGAATTTACCTAGCAATCCTCTTATTTCTCATTTCCATTTCATCCTTACCTACCCTCTAACCCACTAATTCCTACATTCTCCACATTATTTTTCTCCTAGGCTCTGATTTTTACTGTTTTTTTCTTTCTTCCTCCCTGCCATTAAAAATATTTTTAATTTTGTACATGTTGGTATATGTATATATATGTGTGGTAAACATGTATATTTATGAATTATACATGCTTACTATTTTTTTAATCCCAATGTATATGTTGGCCAGAGTGGTAAATTCTAAATGCATCGTTTTTGCCGAAACTGGTTTGGCTCAGTGGATAGAGCATCGGCCTGCGGAATTAAGGGTCCCAGGTTCGATTCCGGTCAAGGGCATGTACCTTGGTTGCGGGCACATCCCCAGTAGGGGGTGTGCAAGAGGCAGCTGATCGATGTTTCTAACTCTCTATCCCTCTCTCTTCCTCTCTGTAAAAAATCAATAAAATATATTTAAATGCATCGTTTTTATGGAGATATGGTGTATTTGAAAGATTTCTACAAAGATAGACATTACAAAATACAGAAGTGCCCAGATCTGCTTCATTCTATTGTAGTTCCTCTATCACTGAAGCAAGTATGTCATGTCAAAAAGCAGTAGGGCTATCTGGGACGCAATCTAGGCCCCAAATCTTAACAGTCATAGATGGTCCCCTGGTAAATTGTTACTAGAGTCAGCCTGTAGCCCTGCATTATAGATCCCCTTACTCCATGCCAAAACTATTTCAATTGGTTTCTCACCACACTATTCTGTTGAAGCCATGCAGGAAAGTCTTCAGGGTGTGCCCAAGACTGTAGTTCAAACTCCTAACCACAGTTAGTCATGTTAAATCATTGTCACTGACCCCCCCCCCCTCCACACACACACACCCCCCAACTAGTTTGCCTACAGATATGTCTACAATACTTCTTGAGGTAATAAACTTCAAGGGATATAATCTGCCTACTAGCATACATAAAAGCATGTAAGCCCTTGGAATCAATTCTGGGTCTCTTACCATACAACCTGCCAGATACATAACAACAATATAAAATCAAGTTCATAGCCACTTTAACACAGCGCCAGCTGATAATACCTTGCCATCGACATTATCAATCCAAAGATCTATAGCTAAATGTGCCATTAAAGAAAGCCACACATTTCTATTATAAAGACATAAATGGTATTTTATACTGTGAAATAAATCTATAGAACTATGGTGTTAGACAATTTTTTTATCTGGAGGCACAAAAATCTAAAATGATTAAAACCTAAAAAAATTTAGATAATTGTCCCACTAACCAAAAATTAAATAAAGCAACCAAGTAAGAAAGCAAACAAATAAGAAAATAACACGACTTTCTCCTTTTATTTCTCCCTATTCACTAAAAGCCAGTTTCTCCATTGTTCCCTTCCACCCACCCCACTTTGAGTCCCCAAAAGATAACCTATAAAAGAAGAAAAAGTTTATGGACCTTGATAATCCCCAAATAGAATCACCCATCTCAGAATGACTAAAACTTGACTGTATCCTGTTTCACAATTATTCATAGCTGGTTGAATAATATCATTACTAAGAATTAGTTAAGTCTACTGAGCTCAACTACAATTTCCTCTTTTACAAATGCATGGAAATATGGTGATTACAACAACAAAGATCCCACTTAATTGAGCCACTGCAGATTTTTGGAGTATGCTTTGTAGTAGTGAAAACATAATAAAAATAACGGATGGTACTTTAGCAGACAGGGCCAAGAGGTTAGGGGGAGAATGATAAATAGAGGATTACAGGTAGAGGATTAACAAGCAAAAGAGCTAACTGTGTGGTCTCAGAAAATAGTACTGGCAAATTAGAGATAAAATTCATGATTTCATGAAGACAGAGCTGGGCTGTGTAAAACTGAAGCCCTTATTCTCACGGTGAAAAGTACAAAGTTCTGTCTGCTGATTTGCAAAGCACAGTCATTAACACCAGGGTCAGGGTGGTGGAAGGAGCAGCAAGCATCCAGCAGTGTTCTCGGATGTCCTAAATAAGACGATGGCGGGGTAATAAATAACAGGACAGGGCTCATCTCAGCATTGTTCAGGGAGAGTCCTCTGGAATGGGGTTAATTCAGATTTTAAGGACCGCTTAAATGTTTAACAGATCCCAAAGCGATTAGCAGTTTTCTAGGCTTGACGACCTCTCTCTATAAAAGATCAGAAGAGCTTAGGAATAAAAAACTGAAAAGTCAGTTTCATAATTCTATTCCCTCTCCTTCTTCCACAACACACACACACACACACACACACACACACACACACAACAAAACAACTGGCCACTGGCACTCTCTTTGTCTCCCTTCACAGAGAATCCTCTGTTCAGCCTCCATTTTTTCCCTGCCTCTTCTATCTTGCTTCAGGGAGGTCTTGAGATAGTCTTTTCTCCAGCACTGAGTATCTATCTGTCTTACATCGTGTGTAGCACAGAAGCCCAGGCGACACATGGTCTACACCACAGTCAACATCCTTTCCCGCCCTTTAGACAGGTCAGCGGCTTAAGGGTATCCAACAGTCAATTTCTGCAGGAAGCTCAGAGAACGGCTTTGTCAATGCCTCTGCTCCCAATCACTTCCATGATTCATTACATATCCTCTCTCAGAGTTCTCTTTTAAATCACTCATGACCAAACCAAAAGGCATAAATTAAAATAAAAGAAAGAAAGAAAGGATGCTTCTTATTGGAACAAACATTGGCAGCAAAGAGAAAATAAAGGAAACCAAATAAAAAAGATAAAACTGAGAACCAACAGACCAGATGATAAAAACAATATTCTGCTGACATTTAAATAAAGTGATCCCCATGGCAAAAACTTAATTGTTGCTTTTTTGCCTGCATTCCCAGATTTCTCTTGTTTGCGGCTGGACTCAACTTTTCATTCCTCTGTGTACTCAGAGCCTCACAGGGAGCCAGCGTTATTTACTACTTACTTGGGCTTGCTTGCATACTTTAAAAGGGTGAAGTGTTTCTTGGTAGAAAAGCTGATGATAAGCCTGTAGGTCAAACCAGAAGTACACACTGTTCTTCCACAGCTGCGGATGGAAAAAGCACAGAGATTATTACCACCCAATTATTAAAGCTCTGCAAAGCTCTGACTTCAAATGTAAATAATTGCTTTTGCTTCTTGCTGTTACCATAAATCATGTGCAATTTAAGATAATTTTCTATTTTATCACAAATTAGCAACATACAAAACATTTATTGGTATTCACTAGAACATTACAATTATCAAAAATAAAATTATAGGATTGATAGAAATCAACTCTGAATAGAATGTATTACATTGAAACAAAGTTATAGGAAAATAAACTGTTAACAGTGCAAGTCAATTCTTGTCTATCTGTATTTTACTTATTTAATATTTAAGGAGGATAGTGAACCTAAATATTTAGGATGAAATTTCTTACCAGAGATGGAATGTTAACATCAAATATCATTATTTGAGTATTGAATTATTTCAACCTTCTTTATTTTAAAATGAAGTAAAGGTATAAAATTATGTTTAAAATAATAATTTTCTACCTCGTTCCCCGAATGCTCACAGAATTTAGTAAAGAAGAATCCAGCTCTATTCTCTACATACAACGACTGCAGCAAATTTTCCATGTCAGATCCTCCCAAGGCACCATCTGCCACGGTTTTAACCTAGATAACAAGACAGAAGGCCATTATCCACCCGAAACATTGTCATTTTTATGGCAATGTACAACCGGTCTCATAAACTCTGAGAGGCTGTCATTTCCCCAGAGGACTGTTTTATTTTTGTCCCATGTATGTAATCAATGCAGTATGTTTGCATCTGACGGTCATATAAGGTTCATTTCTGGAGCCAAGTTAGCAGCCGAGTTCCTTCTCTCCTAAACCAATCGGGTCTCAAGCTTAATGTTAGAACGACTTCGCAATCTCGACTATTTTCTTGCTTCAGGCACAGCGATGCCGTTTTAGGAGGTTTCCCAACCACTGTTGGTGGCCTCTCTCCTACATGTTTACTGTTAGTTTGGCCTTGAGGTGATGCTATAATCGCTACAAGAAAGTTATAAAAAGAACTATCTTCAAGGCCTCTCACTGCTGCTCATTAACAGTCTTCAGGGGGAGGGGGTCCCTCTCTGGATAGTCTCACCCCATACAGGTCACGGCCGCCAGCGCGCAAATGACAGTCGAAGTTCTCATAAAACTGCTATTTATGGGCTTCCCTGCCAATAATGTTGGCAACCCTAACACCATCCTAGGAACACAGACAGCTGGCCATTTCTTCACGCACAGGAGTGACTCTGGAGTCCAAAAGGGCATCACGTTCATATCAACCCTTTGCTATTTGTTGTATGGAACTTGGACTTCTTTCTCATCTTAGAACAGCTGTGGCATAAACGATTTAGGGTTTAAGTGCAGTTCCTGCTCTCTCTTTGCCATAGTGTCTCTCTGCCTCTCTCTCTATTGCCCTACTAAACAAATTCTGAGGTGAGAATTTAATGTTTCATGATGTCTAACCATTGGTATTCCAAAATGAAAATATCATCATGTTGGTAGGAAAAATACCCTAATTAGAAGAAAAGGAGAACTGTTTGCTTAGAATAAAACAGTTATATAATATCATATCTAAGTGCTGAAACTCTATCAGGACTACCAAGCTAAAGTATAATCCTTAGGGAATGTGAAATTGTCATTTAGAATTGGTGTGCTAAGTCCACACTTTCAAGGTAGCCACACTACAAAAATACTTCATAAAGTGCTTCACAAAAAACTCTAAGCTTCCAAAACATAACATCAAATATTATTTTTTACCAAGTGTTAAAAACTTAACAAAAATCCTAGAGGGTCTTATTTTGTGTTTGAAGTGTTGTCAAAACCAGATCTCAGCTGTTTTTGAAAACAGCAATCAATCTATAATAATAAAAGCATAATATGCTAATTAGACTGGACATCCTTCCGGACGTCCTTCCAGATGACCTTCCGGATGAAGCCGGGGCTGTGACCTTCCGGATGAAGCCTGGGTCCCAGGTGCCTGCCAGGGGCTGGCGGGAAGCCAAGGTCCCTGGTACCAGAGGGAAGCCCATGATGGCAGCTGAGGGAAGGAAGGCCTACTCTTGCACAAATTTCGTGCATCGGGCCTCTAGTGGAATATATAGCAACATGGCACTACAAAAGGAAACACAGAAGAAATTTTTGTGTAAAACATCTTTTCACAAGGAAAAAATAAAATGTGTTGTTTAGTAAAGAAAAAATGCTATGGAAAATCAATAGAAATTCTCTAAAATCAAGGGTCATTCATCAGTTAAATGAGGAATCAGATTATTCAGTCCTCAAAATACTTACCAAAGGTTCTTCTGAGTAAGTAAATCTTCTATTCAGCTCGGGCTTCAGACATTCCGAAATGTCCGTATAAGATGTTAGATGAATAACTTGGCTTCTCTCTGACATCTGCCTTGACCTAAATTAGACAAGAACTAATTGATCAACATGCATATTTTGAGCACCTTTGGTATACATGGCACCAAATCTCAGAAGTGCTTCCTAGCATTGTAAGAGAATTAGACAAAAACAAAAACAAGTGTAAGCATCAGGTCCAGTCCTGAGGAATTAGTTGAGAGAATGCAGTATGCAGAAAGAAAACTGTCAACACAATAACTATTGTTTGAATGAATTCAAGAACATATTATAGTTGCCAAATGACTGGGATGGATAATAAGTACTACAGGAGTATAAGAATGAGAAGTCCCTTTGAGGTATCTATACTAATAAAAGGGTAATATGCTAATTAGACTGGGAGACCTTCCAGATGTCTAGGGGCAATCAGGCCAGGAAGGGAGGGCAGTTGGGGGCCAGCAGGCCAGCAGTGGGGGACAGTTGGGGGCGATCAGCCTGGCAGGGGGGGACAGTTGGGGGTGATCAGGTCAGCGGGCGGGGGGCAGTTGGGGGTGAGCAGGCTGTCAGGCAGAGTGGTTAGGAGCGATCAGGCAGGCAGGCAGGTGAGTGGTTAGAAGCCAGCGGTCCCGGATTGTGAGAGGGATATCTGACTGCTGGTTTAGGCACGATCCCTGGCCTAAACCAGCACTCGGACATCCCCGAAGGGTCCCAGATTGGAGAGGGTGCAGGCCAGGCTGAGGGACACCCCCCTCCCCCATGCACGAATTTTGTGCATTGGGCCACTAGTATTAGTAAATAAAGAAATGAGACTTTCCCTGAAAAATGGATAGGAGATACATTGTGGGGTGTGGTGTGTGTGTGTGTGTGTGTGTGTGTGTGTTTACAGGGGTTCTTTTTAGATGGAGAGAATAATGAACAATATACTATAAAGGTAGGCAGGAAAAGCCTGTTTAAAAGGCAACAAGTTAACTAATTTGCTTAGAGCAAGAGAACACTAACTTAAGTGAACACTACTAGTATATGCTACAATATAACTCACATTATCATATTTAATTCTCACAATAAGGATTTCTATATGGTAGTTTGAGATAAGATAATGGAAGACTTTGAAGTTAGATTAATGATTTAGGACATTATTACTATTTTTTTATTTTTTGTTAATCCTCACCCAAGGACATTTTCCCCCCATTGCTTTTCAGAGAAAGAGGAGGAGGGAGAAAGGAGGGGGGGAGAGAGAGAGAAATGTTGATGTGTGAGAGGCACATCTACTGGCTGCTCCCCACACGCACCCCGAGCAGGGGCAGGAAGCAAACTGCAACCCAGGTGCATGTCTTTAACTGGAAATCAAACCCGAAACCCTTGGGTGTGTAGGCCGATGCTCTAACCACTGAACAACACTGGCCAGGGCAGGACATTTTTTAAATATTTTTTCTTATCCTGCTCCCTTTCCCACTTCCCACTGCAATTATTCTAAACCTTACTTTCCAGATCCATAAGACATGTTTGCTCCACCTTACAAGTCTAATCCCACTCCATTCAACCAGCAGACTACGTTACAGGCTCTTCTCAGATAAAATGTAGGTACAGCATGTTTCCGTTTCTCAGACAAAATACAGTACAGCGTGCCCCAGTGTTTGCTCTTATTCACCCACATAACAGATATCTTTCTTCTTTAATTTGAAACAAAGAGAGAAGGGAGAGAGAGATCAATTTGTTGCTCAGTTTATAGATGCATTCAGTGCTTGATTCTTGCATGTGCCCTGACCAGGGACTGAACTCACAACCTTGGTGTATCCAGATGAAAGGTATCCAAATAAAAAAGAGGCAAAACTGTCACTATTGGCAGATGACGTAATGTTACATATAGAAAGCTCTAGAGATTCTGCCAAAAATCTTTTAGAACTAATAATTGAATTCAGCATAGTTGCAGGATACAAAGTCAATATACAAAACTATGTTGTATTTTTTTAAAATATATTTTTATTGCTTTCAGAGAGGAAGGGAGAGGGAGAGAGAAAAACATCAATGATGAGAGAGAATCATTGATTGGCTGCCTCCTGCACACCGCCCCCCCCCCCTTACTGGGGATCTAGCCTGGAACCCGGGCATGTGCCCTTGATCGGAATTGAACCTGGGACCCTTCAGTCCACAGGTCAACGCTCTATCCACTGAGCCAAACCAGCTAGGGCTATGTAGTATTTCTATACACTAATAATGAACTATCAAAAAGGGAAATTATGAAAACAATGCTGGTGGGAATGCAGACAGGTGCAGCCACTGTGGAAAACAGTATGGAGTTTCCTCAAAAAGCTAAAACTGGAACTCCCATTTGACCTAGTAATCACACTTCCAGGAATATATCCTAAGAAATCAGAAACACCAATCAGAAAGGAGATATGCACCCCTATAGTCACAACGGCACAATTCACCATAGCTAAGATCTGGAAACAGCCTAAGTGTCCGTTAGCAGATGAGTGGATTAGAAAACTATGGTACATCTACACAATGGAATACTATGCTGCTATTAAAAAGGAATTCTTACCATTTGCAACAGCATGGATGGAACTGGAGAACATTATGCTAAGCGAGATAAGCCAGTCAGAGAAAGATACATATCACATGATCTCACTCATTTGTGGAATATAATGAACAACATAAACTGATGAACAAAAATAGATCCAGAGACGTAGAATCATCAAACAGACTGTCAAACCTCAGAGGGAAGGCAGGGAGGGTGGGTGGAGGGGAGGTAAGAGATCAACCAAAGAGCTTGTACGCATATAAGCATAACCAGTGGGTACGGGACTGGGGGGCAGGGGCAGGCTGGGAGATAACAATGGGGGGAAAAGGGGACATATGCAATACTTTCAACAATAAAGAACTTTAAAAAAAGAAAGTGAAGTGATAAATTATTAAGCACAGAATTACTTACCAGTAGACTACTATTATTAAACGCAGCAGATTGTTATTATTAAACACAGAATTACTAACCAGCAGGATAAATATGTGGGCCAATTTAAGTGAGTTCTATAATCTGCTGTGTAAAATAATGGCAACATTCTTTAGAGTCTTATGAGTTGTCAAGTTTGAGAAATACTGAAGTACTAAACAGGGCTAAGTAAGAACTGGGGGGCAATCTCCTCAGAGAAATCCGGTGTATGGCTCAGGGGAGCTGGGAACAGAGGGCCACCTCTTTAAAATGACTGGCCTCGGAGTCCTGCCCCCAACTGAGAGTAAACATGGGAAGCAGTAGCCCTCTGGTACTTATTGTTGAAATGTAAGAAAATTTGTAAAGAAATGAAAGTATTGGTTTGCAATTTCTATTTCATTTTTCAGTTCCTAAAAAATCTTACCATTGAGAAAAGCAATAGGTGTATAGAAAGCTGCATGGAAGGAAGGAAGGAGGGAAGGAAGGAAGGAAGGAAGGAAGGGAGGGAGGGAGGGAGGGAGGGAGGGAGGGAGGGAGGGAGGGAGGGAGGGAGGGAGGGAGGGAGGGAGGACGCTGCACCTACCCTTTCTCAGTCACGCTGTCCTTAGGAGAAACTGAATGCAAAGTCTCGTCTTTCCAAGGGTTTGGGGTTGCTGTAGATGGTTTCTTAAGAGATTTAGGAAGTTGTACTAAACTGGATTCTTCTTTCTAAAAAGTGGTAAAATAATGAACAAAGTGAAAGATGAGCAAGTTTTTAAAGAGGGAAAGAATAAAGCATAGCTCTGCACATATACCTAGAATTTGTTTTGATCACTAGAGGATTTCTTCCCTTACTCTATCACCAACTATGCTTCCCACTCTAATAAAAATGTTCTTTCAAACTCCCACTTTTAAGAAACCAGGAGGCTGAAACCTCTATAGATAATCTTTTTGCCAAGTTTATTTTCTTTTCTTTTCCCCACCACCATTTATTTATCCCCTCCAAATCCTCTTCCACTTCTACCCCCTTTCCCCACCCTGCAATCACCACATTATTGTTCATGTCCATGAGCTTTTTCTCTTTTTTGTTCAATCCTACCACCACCACCACCACCACCACCCCCCTATAGCTATTTAGACTCTGAGAAAGGAAAGCCAAAGGCTTGTGTTGCCTTACATCATTGTGAAAAAAGGTCTCTTTCCTAGAGGAAGAACTTTGTGAAAACATTTTTTATTCTATAACTGAACAGGTTTTAGTGCTTGTGTGTGTGCGTGCAAAGCGTGCATGCATGTAGGTATGTGGCAGGGTGGAAAATAGGGGTGGCAAGGTGGGAAAAGGACGCCAGAATAACACTGGTCCATAATAAAGACCTATATCTTAAGAGAACGGTTTCCTTCCCCTTTTTTGGCAATCCTCTTTTTGTACTACTTTAATCTTCTCTAGTGTGAAAGAATGCTCACTACTTCTAATCCTGCTGTTGTTACTTCTTATTTATTCGATTTATATGTATGAAGCAACTATTATGTGTCAGGCGCTATTCTAGGCACTGGGGATGAGTAGTTAACAGAGAAAAAGCCCTTATATTCTAGGAGGAGGTGAAAGACAATAAACAAATTATGTGGTCGTAAGTACAGTAAAGCAAAATAAAGCAGAACAGAGGATGTGGTAATGGAGGGTACTGTGCTGTCCTACACAGGTGTGCTTCTTTAGAAGAGTCGGGGATGGCCTCTCTGAACGGGTGACAACTGAGCAGACACCTAGAGTGAGAGAGGAGGCAAGCCACGTGGGCACCTGGGGGAAGGGCGCTCCACATGAAGGGAACAGCAAGTGCAGTGCTCCTGGGCTCTGCTTGGTGTGTTCAGAGAAAAGCAGAGGCCGTCGCGGTTCGAGTGGGGTAAGTTAGAGAAGTGTGGTAGGAAATTAGGTCAGCAGGTTAGCAGAGGCAGGCACAGCTGTGTAAACACTTTGAATGTTTATTCTGAGGGAGGGAGGAGGCCACCAGAGAATTTTGAGCAGGTAAGTGACATGATCCTGTAATTTTAAAGGATCACTTTGGCTGCCTGGTGAACAGATTATAGGTTTTCTTATTCCCTAACTAGAGGCCTGGTGCACAAAATTTGTGCACTCGGGGCAGGTCCCTCAGCCTGGCCTTTGCCCTCTCTCAGTCCGGGAGCCCTTGGGGGATGTCCGACTGACGGCTTAGCCCCGCCGTGGGGAGTGGGCCTAAGCAGTCAGTCGGAATACCTAGCACTGCCGCGGAGGTGGGAGAGGCTCCCGCCACCGCCTCTGCGCTCGCCAGCCGTGAGCCTGGCTTCTGGCTGAGCAGCGCTCCCCCTGTGGGAGCGCACTGACCACCAGGGGGCAGCTCCTGCATTGAGCGCCTGGCCCCTGGTGGTCAGTGTGCACCATAGCGACCAGTCATTCCACTGTTTGGTCGATTTGCATATTAGCCTTTTATTATATAGTGCACTCGGGGCGGGGGGGGGGGGGTCCCTCAGCCCAGATTGCGAGAGGGTGCAGGCCAGGCTGAGGGATTCCACCAGTGCAGGATTGGGGCCGGGAAGGGACACAGGAGGTTGGCCAGCTGGGGAGGGACTACGGGAGGACTCCAGGGCATGTCTGGCCCGTCAATCCCGGTCTGCCGACCCCAGCAGCAAGCTAACCTACTGGTGGTCAGTGCACATCATAGTGACTGGTCAACCAGACGACTGTCTGCCCCCTAGTGGTCAGTGCACGTCATAGCGAGCAGTTGAGCAGCCTTAGCATATCATTAGCATTTTATGCTTTGATTGGTTGAATGGCCGACCAGACGACTAGACACTTAGCATATTAGGCTTTTATTATATAGGATTGTTGCAGCATGTATACTAACTATGAGAGAGAGAGAGAGAGAGAGAGAGAGAGAGAGAGAGAGAGAGAGAAAGAGAGAGAGAGAGAGAGAGAGAGAAGCCTATGATGAAACTTAAGATTTAGTGTACAAAACCCAAGCATGGACATTTTCCTATAAACTTAATAAAGAGATCAAAATATCCATGAACACCCTACCTCCGTATCAGATATCTGTGGAATGCAAGATTTAGGTCTTAATGGCAAAAGGGTTGCTATTTGTGGGAAAGGGTCAATATCCTTCCTTGGTTTCTCTTGACGGTGGTGCCACAGTTTCAGTTCGGCACTGGCTTGCCTTATTGCGCATGAGTGTGTAACACAGAATCGTGGTGCCCTGGTTGAGAGGAAAATAAATTTAAGATTAAACTACACAATAAGCCTCAAAAATCAAGAGCTCACAAAGTGTATAATACTTAGGCTCACAATTATCAGTCTTGCCATGGCCTTTTCTAATAATTTCTACTTCTTTTTCTGCTGCCTAGCTTTAAAAAACACATTTTTTCATGATACATCAACTGCCTGAAATAACATTCATTCATATAAAGAGGCAATGTACACTCATATAAAGAAGAAAAATAACTTTAAAGTTGCATTCAAATTATCATCTACATGGTAAGAAAGAGAATCTATATACCTATTTGATTAAGAAAATTTCATGTGCCCTTGACCGGAATCGAACCCGGGACCCTTCCATCCACAGGCCAATGCTTCACCCACTGAGCCAAACCAGCCAGGGCTTTACAGTTTCTAATAAAATGAACGTAAAATGCACCTGTGATCATTTTAACACAGTTTAGTATTTACTTATAGTAGCAAATAAAACTGGTGGATGAAAGTAACACTTTAAAATATTTCAACATTTTATAATGTTAAGTACACTGCTAAAGTGTACTATGGCCTGGCCTGCATGGCTCAGTAGTTTAGCATCGATCTATGAACAACAAGTTCATGGTTCAATTCCCAGTCAGGGCACAGGCCTGGGTTGTAGGCTCGATCCCCAGGGTGAGGCGTGCAGGAGGCAGCCCATCAATGATTCTCTCTCATCACTGATGTTTCTATCTCTCTCTCCCTCTCTCTTCCTCTCTCTGAAGTCAATAAAAACATATTTTTTAAAAGTAAAAAAAAAAAAAGGAAAGTTTCTTATTGCACTAGTAAATGTTTTATTAAGTTGGGTGGTGTGTACACAGATGCCCACTATTGGTTAATTTATACCTTTCTGTATCTTAAATATGTTTTTTAAAGAAATAAAGAGAAATGGAATAATACAAAGCATATAAGTAATATGGAATACCTAGATGGGAGATGATGACAGAGAAGTGGGCAAGGACAAATCATTATGACCTTACTTGCTAACTTTAGGAATCTGAACTTTACCCAGAAAGCTTTGGGGTTACCACGGGAACATTTAAACTAAGTGGCATAATCGGATCCACCACAGCCACAATGGGCAGCTCACTGGTCCGCCAGTGGCACACCTTTTCTGTTTCCATTCTCTTCTGTTCAGAGTCCCTTGAGGCCCTGGTGAAATACTGCCTCTTCTCGGTATCTTGTGTGTTCACCACTCTCTTTTTATTATACTTATTTCATATAGACGTTCCTCCCAACTAGACTGTAACCACTGGACTTGACTATGTTTTAGTCTTGTATCCTTAGCACAACATTTGGCTTATAGTGTTTAAAAAATGTTTACTGAAATGATAAAACTGTAACTCTAGCTACATGTACACATGTACACACACACACACACACACACACACACACACACACACACACATCAATTTGATGACATACCAACCATAAAAAGGTCAGGTGTGGAGAGATGTGCTCACAAAGTTAAAATGGCACTTAAGTACTGTCAGCCTTATTATTGTCACTCTAAATTTCCACAAATTACATATTTTAAAATATATATATTTTATTGATTTTTTTTACAGACAGGAAGGGAGAGGAAGAGTTAGAAACATTGATGAGAGAGAAACATCAATCAGCTGCCTCCTGCACACCCCCTACTGGGGATGTGCCCGCAACCAAGGTACATGCCCTTGACTGGAATCGAACCTGGGACCCTTCAGTCCGCAGGCCGACGCTCTATCCACTGAGCCAAACCGGTTAGGGCAAATTGCACATTTTTAAACATATAACTTGTAACTAGCCTAAGAAAGTGAAAGCAGGTAACTTTGAGTCACATAATTTTTCTTACCAATACAGAAGTATGGGTTTTACCACGTCAATCTGAATATTTATTAAGTGTGCTTTATTCCACTGAGAGCCATCTAGCAACTTAAGTTTTGTTAAGATTTCTGTAGAAAGGTAGCAATCTCCACTGCTCACTAGATAGTTTTTTTTCATCTTTTCAAGATGTCTGCAATAAAACACATACACACATTGATGCAATGTTCAACATTCAACGAGCCAAATATTTCCACTTCGAAATGTTTGAGCAAAGTCATGAGCTAGCTCAAAACCAACGCTAAGTTACAGGTGTGCCGACGTGGGAGTGGCTGGACGACTTTGATAGGCTGAGCCACCGGCCTTGCAAAGATGCCCATGTTCCAATCCCCAGGACCTACGGACGTTATGTGCCTTAGAAGAGATTCTGAAGGAGTGACTAGGATGTTGAGGAAATTCTCCTGTATGAGCGAGGTAGCCCTATGTACTCGAAAGGTCTAAGAGGGAGGCAGGAGGGTCAGAGCCAGAGGAAAAAGGGAGGAAGGAAGCAGAGGTCAGAGAAAAGAGAAGACCGTGTGCTGTTGGCTTTGACGATGGAGGGAGGGGCCGGGATCCGGGGAAAAGGCCAGGAAATGAGGGCTCCCCTGGGCCTTCGGAAGGCCCTGCATATCCATCTCAGACCTCTGACCTCCTAACTGTAAGAAAATACATTCGTGTTGCTTCACGTCAACACACGTGCGGTAATTTGTTACATGAACCACAGGAACTAATACAATACTGATCCTGGAGAACCTCGGTAGGTTGTTTGCATCTAACTCCCCTACTGTGTCTTGGGAAGTGGCCTGCCTTCCACCTCAGCATCAATCGGGTCATGCTTCACATCCAACCACTTGGTGACCCCTGCTCCTGTAACTAGTGTAACCATGAGCTCTATCATCTCAACGCCGCTGGAATGACTGGAATGGACCCGTCACGAGTACCTACTCAGTCAAATCCTTAGTGAGAATGGCGATGTGCTATGGTTGATCTGCTTCAGAGCAGATCAGGAAAAACACAGACAAGGTAAGGACTCTCCTAAAGCAGGGTCCTCTCGGGGTTCTTAAGACTCACTGTGGCCCTAGCTGGGTTGGCTCAGTGGATAGAGCGTCAACGCCTGTGGACTGAAGGATCCCGGGTTCGATTCTGGTCAAGGGCATATGCCTGGGTTGCAGGCTTGATCCCCAGTGGGAGGCATGCAGGAGGCAGCCAATTGATGATTCTCATCTCATTATTGATGTTTCTCTCTCTCTCTCCCTCTCCCTTCCTCTCTGAAATTAATAAAAATCTATTTTTTTTAAAAAGAGACTCACTGTGATCTAAAATATACGCAGCAGCCACACAAAGACCTGCACCCCAGCTGGCCTCCAGGGGGCTCTCTAGAGGCTATCCAGTATGGTATCTGGCAGATATCTCATTCAGATATACAATTCTCAGTGGCATCCAATTAAAGATCATGAAATTTGTTAACCAAGCAGAGGCTAGAAACAGCAGGTGCTTACATTGTTATAAGGTATCTTTTATATAACGTATATTATGCCAGTGTGATATATAACATAATTTTTTCCATAAAAATGTATCACTGAAATGTTATAAAAATAAAACAGAATGATAAATTTGAAAGCAGGTTTAAAATCTCTGGGGAAAAAAATTATGCAAACCCAAATAATTGCTGCTGTTAGTATCTACTAAGTAAAAGCTTTGAGATCGAAGAACCAGTGGAATCAATATTACTATAATAAAACTAGAGGCTCGGTGCATGAATTTGTGCATGGGTGGGATCTGGCTGGCTAGGGGGAGGGGACGTGAGAGGTTGGCCAGCCATCCCTGCCCCTGATCGGGGTGGGAGGGTCCTGATTGAGATGGAGGGGGGGGACGATCGGGGCCGCAGTGCGCGTCAAAACAACCAGTCGTTCCTGTCGTTCTGGCATTCCGGTTGCTTGGCTTTTATATATATATATTTTATTACTCATCCCTCTAAAAGTATACATTACATTTTTATATTTATTTCAGGTTTTCTGCTTGAGAAAGAACGCTACCCAAATTAATATTCCACAATTCGTTTTTAAAACTACTGAAAAATTAAAAATAGCAATACCTTTGATGTCTTCCAGCATCCTTAAGAACTTTTAACCTCTCGATATCCATCCATAGCCACCAATATCTCTCCCCTAATGTACCTTTCATAAATGTCTTAAATCTTTCGAACTCGTTCCTATTGCCAATGTCATACGTTTTGTGAGAAAGGCACCAATCAGCCCTGATTTCTGAGCCAGTTCTCTCTCGCTTTGAATCTGCTTCTTCTAATCTCTCTTCTACCTTTTCCTTCGTGGGTTGAGTCGTTTCACATAACACATCCTTCTTGTCAGGAGTAGGCTCAAACTCATCAACTATCACTTCTGTTATATTGTTGAAATTTATGTAACCGGGACCTTCTTGAAATGGCTCATCAAGAATTTGATTAATTACCACTGCCAAAACAAAGTTTATATAGGATATTAAAAATTCTTCATAAGTGGAGAAATGGAATGCCCGGCTTTCAGCATCCGGTTGCTTTTCAAGGTATATTCTCAGAAGAGCATGAGAAGGAGTATCTGGTAGAGCTATAGACCCTTCCTCCTCCTCTTCTTCCAATTCAGAAATGGGTCTAGTGGCTTTAGATGGGTCCTTTTGCATCCTGGGGTGAACTCCATCATCAAAGATAACACTCTCTGTATTAAATAATAAAAGGCTATTAGGTCACATACGGATACAGACGACATTTTTACACTAACTAGATGTTACAGAGCCAGGATGGCAAATGAGTTTATCATCACAGGTAGTGACTGCATGGACCAGGGCCTTCAGGGGAGTCTAAAGCCACACTTGGGACCGGTGGAGAAAAAGCTGTCAACAGGGGTTAGCCATGTCTTCCCTGGATGGGGAAGGGAATCAGGGCAGATGAACTAAATATCTGACAGCCCTATACAGAATATGTAATATTTTATGCTGATATCGGATGTCAATCCATAAAGGCCAACTCTATTAAAGCATTTGCATATGTACATTACACAATGGTAGAAGCATACCGTGTTTTGCTGTGCTTTGTCTTACTGCCCTGCACAGATATTGTGTCTTTTACAAACTGAAGGGCTGTGGCAGCTCTAAGCGAAGCAAGTTTATTGGCACCATTTTCCCAACAGCATTTGCCCGCTTCGTGTCTCTGTGTCACATTGTGGAATTCTTGCAATACCTCAAACGTTTTCATTATTATTGTACTTATGGTGACCCATAATCAGTGATCTTTGCTGTTACCAGGGCAAAATCATCCACCAACAAAGATTATGACTCACTGAAGGCTCTGATGATGGTAGCATTTTGTAGCAATAAAGCATTTTTAAATTAAGGTACAGTATACACATTTTAACATAATTTTATTGCACACTTAATAGACTACAATATAATGTAAGTGTAGCTTTTATATGCGCTGGGAAACCAAAAAAAATCGTGTGACTCGTTTTATTGCGATATTTGCTTTATTGTGGTTGTCTGAAATCCAACTTACAATAGCCCTGGGTATGCCTGTATGTGCTGTAATATTTCATGTTGTATGATAAAGTGAAATTAGCTACCAAGACCATACTATGAGCAGATCAGAACCGAAGTCATACTGGCAATTTAAAAAAATTCACTATTTTATCAGAAAGATTCAATTACTACCCTACTTACAACCTATCATTAAAATTACAAAATGGCCCTTGCCCAGCCAGCATGGCGCATTGGTTGCGCATCGACCTAAAAACCAGGAGGTCACGGCTCGATTCCCAATCAGGGCACATGCCTGGGTTGTGTGCCCAATCCCCAGTGTGGGGCGGGCAGGAGGCAGCCAATCAAGGATTCTCTCTCATCATGGATGTTTCTCTCTCTCGCTTCCTCTGTGAAATCAATAAAATTTTTTTTTTTAAATGGCCCTAGGTGATTTAGCTCAGTGGTAAGAGCACCGGCCCTCAGACTGAAGAAGAGCTGTGGGTCCGATTCTGGTCAAGGGCCGGACCCTGGTCAGAGCACATGTGGGAGGCAACCAATGATGCGTTTCTCTCACATTGATATTTCTCTATCTGTCTCTCCCCTTCGCTTCCACTCTCTCTAAAAATCAACGGGAAAAAATATTCTTAGGTGAGGATTTACAAAAAAATAAAAAAATTACAAAATGGCATAAAGTATTTTATACAAGCTAACAAATACACATGGATTGTCTTTATGTTTTTTCTAAGGATACAGTCTTCAGCTCCTATTTTCTCTTTCTTCCATTAATCAGTGAAATATGCAGACTCAGAGCTTTCACGTGGCAAGTGTTCCCCTTGAAACTCTGCTGTTGTACCCACTTTATTTCAAAGGCTTAATAAGAAGAATTTGGACATTGTAATAGGAGATAAAAGCAAGACGAACACTTGCTGGCTTGCCTTTCAGGTACCAAGCACTCGGCCAGGCATTTTCTATCCATTTAGCTTGCATCGTCATTCTACATTTACAGATGAGAAAAGCAAAGCTCCCAGAAGGAATAACTTATAAAAGCCGCACAGGCAACAAGTATCAGAGTTGAATTCTAAACTCAGCCTCTTTTCATTACACCAAGTCACCTCTTGAAGAACGGCAGAAAGTGGAGTTGGGGGGGAAGGGGGAGGTCATTTTTCTTCCCCACCACTACATGTTGTGCTGTAAGACTAGAACAGCAGCGGGAGACTTAAAGGGGAGTTCTAAAGTCATTCGTGTCCTTTTCTGCTTACCAGAAACAGATGAAATAAACGGTGAATCAACTTTGCTGTGGAGTGCAGGGAAGGTGGACACTGTTTGCTGACTTTGTTTTGCTAATGCAAACCAATCTTTTGTTTCTGAATAGGAGGCCTAGGAAGAAAGCAGCACTTGTGTTTAATGCAAGGTTAGCGCTATTCTTCCTATCACAAACCTGGGCAAATCATTATGATAGTATTCAATATGCATTGTACAATGTGTAAGGGGGAAATTATGCCATGAAAAAAAAAAAGAAGAAGAAGAAGAAGAAGGTTATACACAGAAAAAAAAAGCATTAGCTAAGAGAATAATGGGGAGGAAATTTCAGTTCGGATACATTTCATATTCGATGCCCAAAGGAGAAAAATGAGCCCAATATCCATCAAATGCGTCACTCTTCCACCAAAGGCAGGCCATGTCACCCACTGGAGTCACTACCGCTGCGTGCTATCTCACTTGAACTTGGCAGTCACCATGACTCATGGGTCCTTGGATGCCTCTTTTGCTAGCAGCTCCCATTTTACAGCCTTCCCAAATATTTCATGCCCCTAAATCTGTCTGACCTGGCTCAGTGTTTTTAACAACTCCTCCCTAATATGACAGACTCACTCTCAGTAGCACAGGAAATATCTCGAAGCTCAACTGCCACTTCGCCTTAGATTCGGTTTTTATAACTTTGCTTGGAAGGGACGCTGCCTGAAGACTGACTCCTGACTCCACCTACCCCCGGAGGTAGCCTTCAATTTTTCCACTGCTTTGTGTACCCTTCAGCCAGTTGACCCAAATCCCACGCTGACTCTCAGCTTCTAGAATCCCAGTCCTAAGAAGCCCTTTATCTCACCCTTCTGGGCAAAGTTCCTCTGCCTGAGTTGCTCAGCGACATCCTCATCTGTTTTTCTAAGAGAACCCAAGTTCAACATCAGCAGAGAAGGGAGCTTCCAGCTTTGCTCTCTCGTCTCCTTCCTCCAACTGAGTCGGCTGCTGGCCCTCAGCCTAAGGAACACTCCCAGGAGAGGCAGGCCTCAAGTGGAATAGGTACCGTTCCCTGACTATTGTGCAGAATTCTCTGAGCAATCGGGCCGCACAATGAAATCAAAAGCAGGAGAGAGAAATGAGAGGTGCTGTGTGTTTAGTCACTGATCCCTCGAAGGGTTTTCTGTGGATAAAAGTTTTGCCACCCTAACTAAGCTTTTGGGGATATTGATTTTTAAGCTGGTTATTAAGAGACAAAAAGACTCAGAAAGAACCTTTGACCCACCCCCCCTTACCTGTTTAAAGGACTTTGGGTAGAAACACCTACTTAATGGAAGGGAGCAGCACCTTAGCTTAGGAATAGGAACTAAATGTGCGGACGGGAAGAAATCCAATAAAGCCCATTTGTTGAACTTCCCTCTGTGTCCCACGGTTTCGGGGCGGGGGGTGGGGGGGATGGCAGCTAGAATGTGTTTGCCACATGTTTGTTCTTTCTTCCTGTGAATTGCCTACTTTCTTTTGGAAAATTCCAGACCCCTGACCCCTTCTCCTTAATCCAGAATGGCACATAGACCTCAACTGGCCCAGTGCATCCCCGGGTCTCTGTTCTGGTACCCCACATGTACATTGTAATACATTTGGGACATTTTCTCCTGTTAATCTGTTTCTGTTTGTTAGGTTATTAGCCAGGCCAGAAGAACTTAGACAAGTGGGAGGAAAATTATTTTTCGTGCTCCTATACGTTGACTCTAATTTCCTTTTGTTTCATCTTTTCCTTCCTTTAAAACCAAGTCATTTATTATTACTTATATGCTCTTTCAATGTATATTTATTGAGTGACTTCTCTATTCCTAGCAGTATCCTAAGCAGTAAAAGGAGATCAAATTAGGGAATTTTCAAGGAATTGAGAGAGACCAATATGCAAGAGTGCTTGTTATTTCAAGTGTTCAAAAAAAGAGAAGATAGGGAAGGAAGAAGTAGTGAGTCAGGCATACAAGCAGTCAGCTGTTCCACTTTATACGTTGAAGAGATGGATCGATTGTTCATGTTTAGATGGTATAACTGGAGACCCAAAGAAGTGTTACCAATTATCATAAAAGATTGATCCCTATCTAGTTTCATGGTTTAAATGATCTAAGGATCCAGAGAACTTTGATTCCTTAAACTTCAAAAGCTATTAAAAAGATAGTTTAGCCGAAACCGGTTTGGCTCAGTGGATGGAGCGTCAGCTTGTGGACTGAAGGGTCCCGGGTTCAATTCCGGTCAAGGGCACGTACGTTGGTTGCGGGCACATCCCCAGTGGGGGGCGTGCAGGAGGCAGCTGATTGGTGTTTCTCTCTTATCGATGTTTCTAACTCTCTGTCTCTCTCCCTTCCTCTCTGTAAAAAAAATCAATAAAATATATATTTTTAAAAAATAGTTTAAATATTAAGTGGACCAAAATGAGTTTATCACAGGAAATAGAAGAGAAAAAAAAAGCTTGGATTTTACTCTCTTATATTTAACTAGAGGCCCAGTGCAAGAAATTCATGCACAGGTGGGGTCCCTAGGCCTGGCCAGCGATCAGGGCCAATCAGGGCCTTTCTGCTGGCTGCCAGCTGGGGCCTGCGGCCAAGGGGAAGGACCAGGGGGAGGTTGGCCGGCCATAGGGAGGGACCAGGGGAGGTTGGCCAGCCGTGGGAGGTTGGCTGAGGGAGTGCACTGATCACCAGGGGGCAGCTCCTGCATCAAGTGTCTGCCCCCTGGTGGTCAGTGCACATCATAGTGACTGATCATTCTGGTCACTTAGGCTTTTATATATATACTAGAGACCCAGTGCACAAAATTTATGCATGGGGGGGGGGGTCCCCCTCAGCCCAGCCTTCACCCTCTCCAATCCGGGACCCCTTGGGAGATGTCTGACTGCCAGTTTAGGCCCAATCCCGGCAGTCAGACATCCCTCTCACAATCTAGGAACACTGGCTCCTCCTAACCCAGCGATGGGCAACCTTTTGAGCTTGCGGCCGCGTGTCATCAGAAATGGCTACGCGTGTCAGTGCTGACACGCATGTCATAGGTTCACCATCACTGTCCTAACCGCTCCTGCCTGCCTGCCTAATCGCCCCTAACCCGTCTACCCGCCTGTCTGATCACCCCTAACCACCTCTGCCTGCCTGCCTCTAACTACTCCCCTGCTGACTTGATTGCCGCTAACTGCTCCCCTGCCGGCCTCATCACCCCTAACTACTCCCCTGCTGACCTGATTGCCCCTAACCACCTCTGCTTTGGCCCCCACACCCGGGACCCAAGCTTCCCTCCTCCAGCCGGCCGCGGGCACCTGGGACCCAAGCCGGTTTTGCCTGGGCCAGCTGCAGGTGCCCAGGACCAGGGGCAGCTTCACCGATGCTGGCCATAGCCATAGGCACCCAGGACAGTGGGCGACTTTGCCCGAGCCCGGCTTTGTCAGAAGGACGTCGGGAAGACATCCAATCTAATTAGCATATTACCCTTTTATTAGTATAGGTAGATTACATTTACATATAGGGAATCAGAACTTTTCCCCTAAATGAATTCTTCCCTCTCATGTTTACTGACCTCTACTCTCAGTACCCATTTTATGACATTCCTGATATTTCTATAATATATAAGTTAAAAGAAAAAAATAAACCCTTCAAAATAAGTGTAAGAATGAAAAATGTGCCTTTGGTACATCCCTAAGCATTACTCAGTGGAAATAATGGAAATGGCATAATTTAAAACAAATATCACTTATAGAAATGCCAAACTACAAAATTAAATAGAAGCTACACACGAATACACATATTCAAATAAAATAGGATAAGTTTGTCCATTCCAACAGAGATGGCCAATAGGTTTCCTCTTACATGGCATCTTTGATCAATGGGAAGTGCCTGCCTACAATGTTGTGTTGAAAAAATTTTGGAGCCAAGTCCTATAGCTCAGTAGGAAAATTGCCATGATGGATTAGCAATGAACAGAAACTAGGAGAGTATCAACACATGGGCCACATATTTGATATTCCAGATTTTGTACAGAATTGTGTATTAGAAGTGTATTCCAAGACAGAAAATCTGATAATCAGAGGCAAAAGATCATCTCCTGCTTGTATATTTCTCTTGGGCCAGGCTGATGGACTCAAATATTGGGGTCCCAGTAACAGTTATAGAATCCAAATAATAAAAATTTGGAATGGCCGAAACCAGTTTGGCTCAGTGGATAGAGCGTTGGCCTGTGGACTCAAGAGTCCCAGGTTCGATTCCGGTCAAGGGCATGTACCTTGGTTGCGGGCACATCCCCAGTAGGGGGTGTGTAAGAGGCAGCTGATCGATGTTTCTCTCTCATCGATGTTTCTAACTCTCTATCCCTCTCTCTTCCTCTCTGTAAAAAATCAATAAAATATATTTTTTAAAAAATTTGGAATGAACAATAAAACCATCTCTATAATTCAGTTACCCATGCTTCCCTGGGTGACAATGAATGTTCTTCAATCTTGCATCTGTTCCTTCATACACATGAGGATAATTCTCATTACATTTCAGGTGAAAGAGTGCAGAGCAAATGAGTGAGTAGAAAGCCACAAGAATTTTTGTTAAAAAACTGCCTTTTGAAGTATCTGAAATAATTTTCCTTGTTCAAGTGGTACAAATGAAATGCATGTTTCTAAAATGAGAAGTTTTATTGAAGTGCTAATTCACAAAGAAACATTCATATTTTTACCTCGCCAAGAGAAATGTAGAACTTCTTCATAATGATAGCATTGTCATCTTCAATGACAGGAGGTGGTGGAGTGGGTACTTTTCTCATGACCCAGGGAGAAAAAGTTGTATCTAGTGTGATATTCATGCCTGATTTACTCCATCTCACTTGAGAGACCAATTTTGCTAACCTGCATTTTAGAAAGCATACAAATTTGAAGCAAGTTTAAAATATGGTAGAATTCAGGGGAGGGGGAGAAACACTAAAACTTTATTTTATGCATTCAAACCAATCTCCCTTCCTAACACTGCAAGATGATTCTCTTCAGGATCTGCTCAAATTAATAGCTTATTCATGGAACTTCAAATTCATAATGATTGTTTAACTTATCGTATTTATATTTTTAAAATGACTGTTATAAGCAAAGGTCATATTTTAGTAAAGCTTCAGAATGTCTGGGTACTTATACTTTCAAAGTCAGGGCACAGAAAAGATAAACTTGGCTCTGCACCATAACATTCTGTCTTTTTCATGACACGCTTACTTTCAGTTTGTAATACCCTACACACAAATGCCATTATCACCTGATAAGTAGATAATTTAAAAAATATAACGATTAAAGAAGCACAACTGAAGTACATTTCTTAGGTCCTGTTTCTGTGAAATCTCTTTGTGAAACTTAAGTGGTTTTTACCAATGCTCTATAATTCTTATACTATAGCAACTGGAATTCACACTCCAATGGATTTAAATGAATTTCATTTAAAAAGTACAGAAAAATAATTTTGGGTAAAAAAAAAAAGTCAGCGTTTAAAAAATATGTACACTAATGAGACTACAATACCTGTATTCAAAATAGCAATCACTTTCCAGAAATGCTGGGAGTCTTTCTTTTTTGATCCACTGAATGCCTTGTTCACGATTCAGACACTGTTCGAGGACAAGTGAGAAAGAAAAAGAATGTCAAGGAATAACCAGCTTTCAGGACAATTAGGGCCTCATCACTGGCGCAACAGTGACCTCCAGCTCCTACTTGGAGCCCTGCCTCTCTACCTTCTATTCGCATACGGGCCAGAACCCTGAGTCACAAATCTGAAGCCACTTCTTGCCTTCTAGTGCAACCCTGCATCAACTATCATCTCCATTTGACAGGCTAACAAACTGAATCCAGAGTTAAGTTACTGTTGAAGGAAGAGAAATGAGATAAAACTCAGTCAATCTCAGTATCTTCATCGTCATAACATGGATTTAAAATAACCCCTATCAGAAAAAGCTAACCACAACACGTGGTAAGGCCACTGAGGTCACTGAAGGCCTGTTGTCCTTCCAATTTTAGGAAATTTTGTTAAATATTTACATCCCCAGCCACGATCCCGGAGATACAAAGGTAAATAAGAAAGATAAGAGACCCTGTCCTTAAGGAGCTTGCAGATGATTCAATCGGTAATAATAGTTGAGTGCTGCAAAGGCCGTAAGCCCAGGCTTCTGTGGGAGGTCACACTGGGCACTAAAACAGCAAAGATTTCCAAAAGAGCATGCCACTCAGCCTTTGACCTAGAGCATGATTAGCAAGGTTGCAGAGGAGGGGAGCAGGAGAGGAACCAGAGAAACATTTATTACAACTACATCACAGGCTGAGATTTCAGAGATGGTGGAAGAAGGCTGAGAAAGTAGGCAGGGGCCCGGTTATGAATAGTCTTTCAATAACATTAAAGAGTTTACATTTTACCTTGAGGCTGTGAGGGCCATACAATATTATGAAAGAGTTAACTAGGTTGCTATTCATCCTAAAACATGGACTCACTATTGGTTCTATTTTGCCTTATATTCACTTTTTCCAGAATTTTAAAGAATGTGAGTACCTTAGACATGAAACAAAGGCTAACTAACAAGTAAAACTACCCATAGAGTACACACCGCAGTCAGGCAATGTGTCTGCCTTTATGTGGCTTCCACTGATCACCTGCTAAGCAGGGGTGGGGAACCTTTCTTTTTTTTTCTGCCAAGGGGCATTTGGATATTTAGAACATCATTCGTGGGCCATACAAAATTATCAACTTAAAAATTAGGTTGCTATGAACAAAGCTCCTAGATTTATTGAATTTCGAGTCCCACCTGCGGTTGCCTCGGCAGGGCCAGACCCATTGATGAGGCCCGCGGGCCGGACGTTCCCCACCCCTGTGCTAAAGCAAAAGTTGTGCTGTGATAGTAACATCAGCGTCAACACAGACCACGGCTAATTCCTGAGGAAACTGAAGGCTCGAATAGCAGTGCTGCCAACATCTGGTAACCTGTTGCTCTAGAAGGCACACCTGTGCGTAACATTGCTGACATGTGGCAAGAAGGACTGGCAAACTGAGCAAACAATGGTTTCTTCCTGTTCAGCAAAAATACACCCATTTGCCCTCACCAACGACTGTCTTCTGGGTAATCCTAATATATAAAGAGCCAGGGTCCGTAACGTCCAAAACAACCAAACGGACGACCGAACGCCAGGCTGTGTGCACAGCAGGCTCGGGTGGGCGGGGACTGGCAAGTGGGCTGAACTGCTGACCTCTGGGTCCCTCCTGGGTCATGGGCGCCGTGGCGACCCAGCACTGACTGCCGCCGCCAAGGTGGGGTGCGATGCAATTGGTTGGGGGGCCCTGCCATCACCCCACGATCGCCCCGCAGAGGGAGGCCCAGGCTACCCGGCCAGCAGTGGTGGGCGGGGCCTCCCTCTGTGGGGCGATCAATCACGGGGCTCCCGGACTGTGAGAGGGTGCAGGCCAGGCTGAAGGAACACCACCCCCGAGTGCATGAATTTCATGCACCAGGCCTCTAGTGAAATAATAATAGAAGAAACCCTGAAAATAGTCAGCACCTGAAAGGTAGAATCTTGTTGACTATTCATTGCTTACCAGTGAGTTATAAAGGACGTTTGGATCTTGTACTTAGAAAGACTGCACATTGGCCTCTACATACACACTAACAACCATATAAAACTCTTGAATTCTGCTTAGCACTGTATTCAATGACACCAGACTACATATGAAGATCAAGATAAATCTTTGAGAAATTCCACAAGATTTTCGGACTAGTCAGTTCATGCAAAATCAATTTGTATAACATTTACCTCATGAACACTTCACCTATAACTCATCCCCTTTTAAATGTTTTTGCATCTATTTGACCTAAAAAATTAAACGAAAAGTTTAAAAAATAAAATCAAAATTGAAGAGAAGTCTTTAAACTGCCAAAAATATATATCCCTTCAAGGTGTTTACAAGTAACTAAAATATATAAAGACCAAAAAAATACAAAACAATCCTGCCAAACATAAAATGATACCTTAATACTTACTAGAAACACAAAAGTAATTTACCTAAGGTAAAATTATTTAATTTTTAAAGTTAAAAAAAAATGAGTTAAGAAACAAAAAGAGATAACCAAAGATTAGGGAAAACTGGCGATAGGTAAATCATTCTAGAACTATTTCCAAGTAGCTATACACAAGCTCTCTAAAATTCCTCCAGGATTAGATTAACAAAAATGATATTTAGATGTATGAGGCAACCAAATAAAGCATGGCTATCTGCCAATAGATTATTTTGTTTAGTCAGATTTATTGTGGTACAAATTACATACAATAAAATTCATTCTTTTTAGGGTAGAGTTTTACAAGCTTTGACAAATACACAGGCATGTAACTATGATTATATCAAGATACAGAATAGTTCCAACATCCCCCAAACATACTTGTGCCACTTTGTCATCAATGTCTCCCTCTAACCCTAGTCCCTAGCAATCATGGATTGGTTTTTTGCCTCTATAATTTTGCCTTTTCCAGAATGCTATATAAATGGAATCAACATAGTATACAGTCTTTGACTCTGGCTTCTTTCATTTAGCATAATGCATTTGAGATTGATCAGTGTTCTTCTATGGATCACTAGTTCATTCTTTTTCATTGCTCAGTAGTACTCTACTGTATGGATGAAGCTAGTTTATTTAACCACTTTCCAGTTAAAAAGAAATATGGGTTGCTTCTAGTTTTTTGTGATTATGAATAAAGCAATTATAAACATTCAAATATAGGTTTTTGTGGGAATATAACTGTTCAATTCTCTTGGGTAACACACAGGAGTAGGATAAGTAGGTAGTAGGGTATATGTTTAACTTAGAATTATGAAACTGTTCTCCAAAATGGAATCGTCACCAACAATGTAAGAGTTCTAGTTGACCAGCATCCTGGGCTGCATTTGGTATTGTCAATGTTTGCTGCTTATTTTACTTGTTCTAATAGTTATGTAGAAATAGTTTAATACGATTTGCATGTGTTTGTGTGTGTGCACCATCTTTTTTTATAAGAGCTTTATTTATATACTAGAGGCCCGGTACACAAAATTCGTGCACAAGTGGGGTCCCTAGGCCTGGCCAGCGATCAGGACCAATCAGGGCTTGCCTGATCAGGGCCTGCCAACTGAGGGGAAAGATGGGGTGCAGGAGGTTGGCCATCGGCCCCGAAGCAGGAGCCAGCCCTTGGCCCCCCTGGGAAAGGGGCCGCATCTGCCACCACCCACCCCTGGTTCCCTGTCCCAGCCCGGGCCCAGCCCCAATCGAGCAATCAGGGCCTGCTGGCTGGGGAGAGGGACTGCAGGAGGTTGGCTGGCCGGGGGGGAGGGACCTAGGGAGGTTGGCCAGCTGGGGGAGGTTGGCTGTGGGAGCGCACTGACCACCAAGGGGCAGCTCCTGCATTGAGCATCTGCCCCCTGGTGGCCAGTGTGTGTCATAGAGACCAGCCGTTCCAGTCATTCTGGTCGTTCCAGTCTCTTAGGCTTTTATATAGAGAGAGCTAATTCCCACTCCATACAATTCACCCATTCGAAGTATAAAGTCCAGTGGTTTTTAGTGTATTCACAAACTCTCACCACAAATGCAGAACATTTGCATCACCCTTCATTGTAGCAGTCACTCTCCATCTCACTCCAACTTCCTTACCCCCCATCCTTCCATGTTGATAGCAAATATGAGTAAATATTATATCTTTTCATGTGCATATTGGTCATTTATACATCTTTTGGGGAGAAATGTCTATTCACATCCTTGGTCCATTCTTCACTTGGGTTGTCTTTTTATTGTTCAGCTGTAAGAGTTCTTTACCCAGTTAGGTATGTCTTTACCAGAGATATGACTTACAAGTACTTTCTCCGATTCTGGGTTATCTTTTCACTTTCTTGGTAGTGTCCCTTGGAGATAAAAGTTTTTAATTTTTATTTATCTGTGTATGATTTTCTTGTGCTGCTTATGCTTTTGGTGTCATATCTAAAAAACAAATGCCTATACCAGGTTTTGAAGATTTATGCCTATTTCTTCTAAAACATAATGCAGCCCGGCCGGCATGACTCAGTGGTTGAACCAGGAGATCACAGTTCAATTCCCAGTCAGGGTACATGCCTGGTTGTGGGCTTGATCCCCAGTGTGGGGTGTGCAGGAGGCAGCTGATCAGTGATTTTCTCTCATCATTGATGTTTCTATCTTTTTCTCCCTCTCCCTTCCTCTCTGAAATCAATAAAAATACATTTAAAAAAATAACTCAAAAAAGTAAAACATAACGCATTATCTTTTTTTTGCCTTGCTGAATTCAATTTCCTTATCTTTTGTGTATATGTTTATAAGAGATATTAATTTGCAGGCTCTTCTTTTTCTTGAAATTTCTCTTCTTTTTCTTTATCTAGTATCAGGATAAAGCTGGCACATAACCATCTCTAAATGTTTAATAGCATTCACCAGTGAAATCATCTGGACCTGGAGTTTTCTTTGTGGGAATATATACATATATATATTCAAAATATATACATATATATTTTTAAGACTTATTTTTTATTTTTGTTAATCCTCACCCAAAGATACTTTTTCCATTGATTTTTAGAGTGAGTGGAAGGGAAGGAGAGAGAGGGACACACACACACACACACACACACACACACACACACACACACACATTGATTAGTTGCCTCCCACATGTGCCCTGACCAGGGGGCTGGGGATTGAATCTGCAGCCCAGGTACATGGCCTTGTCTGGGAATTGAACCCGTGACCCTTTGGTGCACTAGCCAATGCTCTAACCACTTAGCAACACCAGCCACAGCAAGACTTATTTTTTTTAGAGCTGATTTAGTTTTACAACAAAATTGAGAGGAAGGTACAGAGATTTCCCAGTTACCCCATCCCCATACATGCATAGCCTCCCCATTATCGACATCACTCACTTGAATGGTACAGTTTTTACCAAGGATGAACCCTCATTGACACACCATAATCACCCAACTGTCTGTTTAGCAAGATATAAACCCAAATGCACTTTCTTACCATAACACTGTAGTTGATGTTAATGGTCTCAGCTGTAGAGGGGGCACTCATCTGAGCAGGGTTAATATCATTCTTTGCTTTTCGTACAACATCATAGATGGGATTGCGAGGTTGCTGGCTTTGTAGAATTCTTTTCAGTTGCTTTTCCAGAAGTTGTGGAGCATTGTTAACTACTTCAAAAACTCCATAATTCACATTAAACCTAATTGCCTCTGAAAAGGTCTGCAAAATGAATTGTGGAAATATGTCTTTACATTTTTAAAAACGAGAAACTCAGTTTTCAAGACTTGATGTTTACATATACAGTACACACACACACACACACACACACACACACACACACACACACAGTTTCGTGTTTTTAATCCTTACCTCTTCCCGTTAGGAGCATGGAATCTACTGACTACAGGTAAGGGAACGCACTTATGCCAGGAGGTAAGTGTCAGGGTGCATCATAGCAGCAATGGCCTTTGCATACACATCCTACCTCTGTGCTTCTTTGTCACTAGAAATAACTACACACCTGGTCTCTATGAGCAACGTTATTCCGTTAGAAGTGGGTTGATTGTTAGGTAAGAATGAGTAAAAGAAGAAGAAATAACACTCCTGTTGTCTTTTCATCTCCAGGAGCCACGGGTTGCCTCCAGCACACGCCCCTACCATGGCCAAGGAGCTGAAGTCTCCCTTGTCCAAAGGAGAAAATTAAGTACAATATGTTCTTCATTTAAGACTATTTCAACACCATTCCTCCCACTGAGACGAAAAAAAGTGAAAGATAACATTCTGAGCTTTTCTCAGTAATTACCAAATGCTGCCAACTTTTATTTAAAGTCAGTCAGTTAACGTACAATAGTCATGAGTCTTAAGAGTTTGCCTGCTTGCCAGTGAGCAGCACTGACTCTGGGCAAATCATTGACATGATGGGGCTCCATTTCCATCACAAGTGAAGGGTGGGTTGGCTGTGCCTTTTCCCACTTTCCCTCCAAACCTAGAATCGGGTCCCCTTTTCTGAACGTTAATTTGTTTTGAGATTCCTTCAGTGAGCTGCCTACTCATGTGGACTGATTTATATTTTTAGCCAGTTTGTAAAAGACCTTAAACCCTCCCCCTTGGATTGGTCACTGTCCTGGGGCAACATTAATTCTTTCAAGTTTTACTAAGAGATTGCTAGATATACTATAATTAAAATTTAATAAATGGCAGGATATTGTAAAATTAGAGTTAGAAATATATATATGTGTGTGTATAAGTACCCATATATGTGTGTGCATATATATTTTACTTATTTGTTTATTTATTTTTTTAATGTCAGATGATAGTACATGTCTAAAGTCTCACTATTTCCCTACGGAATTTAAAGTACATGGACAAATAGTGTTCAATATGAATGTCAGTCCACAGTTCAAAAGGGCTCAGGGCTAAGATTTACCCTCAAAATGACAAGTGTAGCTCAATGGATAAGTAACAATATTTAGCAGTAAACTGTGAATAAGGTTTCTTCAATAAATATGTTTCATGGGTTGCCCACTGCATCTGTCTTTCAAACATGGGATTCAAACAGGCATCAGTTACCTAAAAGTCAAATATTATCTCTGAAACTGACTATCACCAGACTAAACAGATTTCTGGTCAGGGCATATGTCTGGGTTTGGGGCTCAATCCCCAATAGGGGGTGTGTAGGAGGCAGCCCATCAATGGTTCTCTCTCATCATTGATGTTTCTCTCATTCTCCCTCTCCCTTCCTCTCTCTGAAAATCAATAAAAACATATTTTAAAATAAAAATAAAAATATCTTAAAAGCCCAGTTGCAGTAGATCTCTAAAAGTCCCTAATAGCACTATGATTCTTAATTTCTCAAAGTACCAAATAACTGACTCAGAGCTTCCCCCAGTTCACATATTTCAATAACAAAACTTTTGAATGAGCAAATGCCAATTATTGTCTTAAGCAAAGAGGATACAAGATGAATTACATATTGTCCCTGCCCTTGAAAAAACAAGTACATGGTCACTGAATTTTCCTTAAGATGAAAAGAGTAAACAAAATACTGAAATACTAAGTTGAAATTAATGTAACATGCAAATGTTAAAGGGGAAATCTTTCCACAAAGATCATAGTAGTAATACTATCTAGTGAAGTTATTGTACTTTACAAAGGTGTCAGCTAAACCACAATATATCTAGAAAAGGATTAGCAGAATAAGTAAATGGAAGTAATGTTGGGCAAATTCACTTTTTGAAAATTTAACGTATAAAATTTATCATATAAAGAAATAATCCCTAAGTGCCTTCCACATTTGATACTCCATCAGTCCATGATTGTCTCTCCAGCAAAAAAAAGACTTTCTGCTCTCTAATGAGCTCGCCCAACTCCATTGTTCCTTTGATAGTTCATTAATTTCTTCAATAAGTATTTACTGGATCCTTATTAAATATTATGATAGGTGATATGTTGCTACATTTAGTGAGCCAAGCCAGAGCATCCTCCATAAAGCCCCAACTCAAATGGGTGAGACGTGGACCCAGTCTCCACGCATGCTGATCTAACAGAGGAAAGATGTGTGATGCACAGAGACCCTAAGCACTCACCTGCGCGGGGAACGGGCCCTGCAGCCAGCACACAGGTGAAATCATATTCATGAAAAATTATCTCCTGAAGACGCCCATAAAGTTCAATGTTGTCCTATCTCTCAAGAAGTTGATCACAGTCAGTGTTTCTGCTAGTATTGAAAGGGGTCACTGATTCTTCAGTTAGGGATCAGATAAAAGCACTGGGCTTGTGCTTAAAGCTCATTATTCAAAAATATGTATTTTTCACACTAGAATCTCCTCCACATAAGATGACTACACTGTGAGAGGCAAGAAGGATGGGACCCACGGAGGGAATGGCAGGTCCTCGCCTTCCATCTCACACCTCCCCCAGGAATTCATGGATTGGTACATGTGGTTTTATGGACGGGTACAACAGACAACATCATCCTCACTTTTTATATCACTTTTGCTCTCTCTGCAGAGCACAAATAATTCATTTTGAGTAATAATGCATGAATATTGCAACTCCACTTTAACACATAAAAGCTACAATAGAAGTATGTACAGCCCGGCCGGTGTGGCTCAGTGGTTGAGCATCAACCCAAGCACCAAGAGGTCACCAGTTCAATTCCTGGTCAGGGCGCGTGTCCAGATTGCAGGCTCAATCCCCCATGAAGGGCCAGCAGCAGGCAGCCAATCGATGTTGCTTTCTCATCGATGTTTCTCTCTCTCTCCCTCTCCTCTCTCTCTCTAAAACCAATAAAAACACTTAAAAAAAAAGAAGTATATACAATGTAGAGTGACGACTCAAAAAGATTCATGAACTATCTTTAGGAAATAAGGAGGTGTGTAGAGAAAACTGAGTCTTGAAGAATGAGCTGGCATTCTCATCTGGCAGAGAAGAGAGAAAAGGGAATTCGGCAAAAGAAACAGCAAATGCCTCGAGACACAAGAGCACAAAAGAACGGAGCATCTGTGAAGAACTGCCAGCAGCCTGGCGTTGCTGACGCTTGGTATTCAAGGCGAGGAGAACAGAACAGCAGCCTGGAGAGCCCTCTAGCAGAGGACAAGTGCATCCCGGACCTTCTAGGGTGTGCTGTGGCTCTCAGCTTCCTCTCCCACCTCAGTGGTTCTCGGAGGATGTGCCTGGACCAGCAGCATCACCAGGGAACCTGCTAGGAACGCCATTCTCAGGGCCCTCCCTCTAAGAAGAAACTCTGGGGATGGGCCCCCGAATCCCGTGTTCAACGAGCCCTCCGGTGGTCCTGACCCACGCTGCAGCTTGGGAATCGTTGCTTTAGGATGGTGGGGAGGCATGGAACCCAGGTTCAGACAAGCGTCAAAGCCTCCTGCTGACGGTTACTTCGTGCTGACTCTCATGTGTGTTCATACATGGGCGGCGGGGTAGCCATCTCTATTTCCCACAAGGAGAAACACCTGCTCTTTAATTATTACGCAAAATCCTGCCCTCTGCTTCAATAGACTCTCACACAGTGAGTTCTTCGTTTTCACCATTCCTAAGCTTACCTATAAGACTCCCCAAATTAGTTTAGCATGTGACCGTAAATGACGGGGAAGGTGGGGAGACAGAAATGAATGAGGAAGTCTGAGGAGGCCAATCTAGAAAACACTCAACCCTGAATCATGTAACAGGACAAGTCTTCAGTCTGAGCCTCAAACCCAATTCTCCACAAGCTGTCAGAGACTGACCGCTCTTTCCCTCACTTACTTTTCTTATTCCAAGGGAGTCCTTTTCTAAATGCTCTAAAACGAATTGAGGTTCGTGAAAGCTAACTCTGTAGTACCCGTCATCCGTGTGCAAAAAATATTTTCACAAAAGAAACAAGTGCAGGAAAATATTTTTGCCACAATAAACTGCTGGCTCCACATGTCTTTGAAAAGAGGGGCGGGGACACCCCTGTGAATAATTAGTGATGGGCTTACACTGCCAGCCCAGCACCACTGAAACTTACAGGGTGCCAAATTATTTAGCTGAACAATATTTAAATTAAAAACTAATGACTAGGTTAATTTAATACATGTTCATTTCTGGTCCAACTCTGTCTCTACTAATTGAGCTCCAAAAATCTATATTTTTAACATGCATACTACTCCGTGAATGAAAAACATCTGAACACTTGAATATAACAAGTCAGTTACCCATCACAACTTCTTTTAATCTAAATTTTATTGTCATTTTAGATGTTTAACCATAAACTATTTACTGGACTACTCACCAATGGGATGAAAGGAATAATGTGCCACATAAAATGCGTAGAAAATACCCTTAGTCGGTAAAATGAGTTACACGAGTAATCTGAGTGCTTCGTGTTTGAGCTACAATGCTTATCACCCATCGGCATATACTAGAGCTCCATCAACACCTTTAACCAATCTCTGAGCTTTTACGTTTTGTCAGGGGACGACCCAAGCCCTTCATCCCCCTTCATCCCACTCATTCTCCAAATCTATACCCTTCCTCTTTCTTCCTCTCTCTCACCCCTTACTGAACAGTCCACCGAACATATATAACTTTCTCAGAAAGCTGTAAGAAATTATAATCGTTTACAGATTTTTTTTTTTAAAGTGTGGAGAATCCGTCCAAAAAAAAAAAGAAGTTATGGTAAAATTCCAAAGGGACATAGCTAAGCACGGTCTGGCAAACACATGACATACCTATCCTTGCAGGGAGGGTATGGAGCAGGCCACCCCTTCAGCTTCTGCAGACCATAAATGTCACAAACATTCTAAACCACCCACAGAGGACCAACCTAAACCGGTATGTGGGCTCATCAGCTCAATCCCACAACAGTCACTGAGCATAAAACACACAAAATAAGACCAAAAGGGGGAAAAAATGTTTTCACACTATAGCCCAGAAGAAAACTTAATAAGCAAACACTTGTCCATAAAGAGTTGACAGCAAGAAACCTCCCAGACACCACATGAAAACAATATCTGAATGTGAACCTGGCGCCAGAACAAACGGCACGGAGTTATGAAAGCTGGGATTTGGAAAGTGCCATAATTATTTATAATAGCAGCAACTGTCCTGGATTCCCCTCATCAGGAAAAGAGCGTGGAGGCAGGCTACCAGCCATCAGTTCTGGATCTCACAGCGGGTCCCCAGGGAGCCATGGCGTAATGGAAAGAGAGCGGAGGAGGAGGTGGCGCGCCTGAATCCCAGGCCTATTTCTGCCACCATCCGGTGATGGTGGGACCAGAGCCGGGACCCGGCCCTGAGCGGGTCTGCCTAGGGCTGGCCGGTGGAGTGTGGGTTCTTGACTTCAAGCAGAAGAGATTTCACAGTACGGGGCCAGGGGAAGTTCAGAGGACGTTTGTGAAAGCCGGGGACGTGAATAAGAAAGGGCTGGGGAACTGAGCCCAGGCTGGCTGCTTTGGCTGAGAAGTCAGAGAGAAGGGGGCCTTGGGGGCAGACCCAGGGGGGTTGCCAGGGATGACCTGCCACTGCCCATTGCTGCCCTGGTTGCAAGCCTCGTGGGGTCCCTTAGAGTTTAGGAGGTGCATGCCTGTGGGGGAAGGAGGGACGGGGAGAAGCAGGCATGCTCCTGGGAGAGAGAGCAGGCGCTGGGACCTTCGTTTTGAGGGATTTTAAAGGATGAATGGTTGAGGAAGATTTTAGGAGAGGATCTCAATAGAATATGTGTCAGCTTTATGGCTGATGGACCAAAATGAGGTTTATTCTCTAACTTCATTGTCCTTCGGTGTGGTTGGCAAATGGCACTAATTGGATTTCTGTATCTGTCTCCCTGAGCAGGGTGGCTGGGGAGGAGAAGTGCAAACCATTTACTCTTAAGTGTCCCTGGCTTAGGGCAGATAGGATTTACTAGACGGCTGAACTGCTGTTCCTCTATCTGTCTCAGTTTCCCTATCCGGCTTGTCCTGGCTCACTAGCCTGTCTCCATGGGACCTTGGGCATGTCAACTTCTGATAGAGAAGTATCAGCAATCTAGATGACCTAAGATTTTTAGATTGAGAATGTTATAGTACATATCTCTATATGTTCTATATATCTCAGACTTAGGTTGTAGGGGAGTGTGGGAGGGGGTGGGAGAAGAGGGGAGGCAGAAGAAGAGAACATTAGAAGGCTTATTTATTTCTCCCCTCTAACATAAAAAAATTTTTTTAAAGAAGACTTATTTATTTCACAAGTATCTTACATGGGAGATGCAGAAATAAAAACATAATCATCCTGCAGCAGCTTTGGGAGATACAGAAGAAAGGGACCTATCCTTGGTCTCGGGAAATTTACAATGTAGCTCCTGAGATAAAATGAAGAGAAGGAATTAATCACGCGCTCCTTAGTTAGAAAAGGCTAATCTGCCACCCAATTCCTGAGTGCCCTGTAAATTATTTCCCCAGATGGTTTCCTAACCTACACCTGACTGTCTCCAATCACGGGGGGTTTACTCCTTCACAAGCCAACCCATTCTCGTGTTAGAAAACCAACTTTAAGCATCTTTCTTCTAGTGCGGACAAATCAGTTTCCTCAGAAATGCTGGAGGCCCTGGTTCTGCCCTCTAGCTTCATAGACTATGTCAACTTCTCTTCCTCAAGCAGATCCTCAAATACTATACTAGTATGTGGAAAGTTCGGCTCCATTCCAACCCCTCTGTGCATCCCCAGCCAGGTTCAATACCCACACTTCTTTCAACCCGTCCTCATCTACTTTGGTTTCCAGAGCATTCATTAGCTGAGTCTAGTTTGGCAGGACAACTCAATATATGGCACCATGAACGGAACACGATATTCCAAATCTGGGCTACCAGTTATATCCAATTAAAAAAACAAACAAACAAACAAACAAACAACACAACATTCACTCTGTGCTCCAGACTAATGTTTTTCTTGATCTTAACTATACTTTTATTAACGCACCCTAAAAACCCATTAGCTTTGTTTGTTTTAGCCCATTTCAGATGACCATGATAACAATGAGGCCAGATTCTATAACAGATAGTGACCCAAACTATCAGTTAATCCCTCTGTTGCCAGTTCTAGAGTCATTAAAGGGCAGTAAGGCACGCTTTTGAGCCATGTGGGCCTGGGTGGACAGCCATTTACTAGCTCAGTGACCTAAAATTGGAAAAAACAACAACACTGGTTCACTTGCCATGTTTCATTCAAGTCTCTGATTTTTTAAAGTCAAAGCCAATGACAGATTGGCGTGGCACAAATTATCCTCCAGATTAATAAAGATCCACCCATCTAATTAAAGAGTGACTGTCCCTCGTGTTCCAGGAATAGAAGAGGAGGTGGTCTAGCTATGTAGGCAAAGGAAAGAGAAGTACCAGCTCTGGCCCAGGCACTTTATATATATATATCGCCTCATTTCACAACAAAAGGTTAGATAGTTCTATTGCTTTCATGGACAATAAAAATCAAGAAATTGAGTAATTAAGAAATGTGTCTAAGATCACAAGGGTGATGAGAGGAAGAGGCGGGCTGAAACACAGTTCTGCCTCACTCCTGTGACTACCCACTGCACTGGGAGACGAGCACAGGACGAGGATGTGGTTAAGGGGCGTGGGGGTACACAGGGGAGGAAGGACGGCTATGTTAGGCACACGTCTACGAAGCTAGAGATAAAGCTAGCAAAGTTAGGTGGAGGCCAAATTGCAAAGGGTCTTGAGTTCCATACATAGGAATTTGGACTTCAATCTGTAGGCTATTGAGAATCAACCCCTAACTGGCTATGGTTAGTGAGCCATCCAAATATTGGAAAGCTAATCTCAGAGACAATAATTAGGGCTTTAGAGATGTTTCTGAAAGCAGCACCCGTTGGAGCGTGTGTTGGGTCTATTGTTTTAGGCGGAGTTGGGAGGGAAAGTTTTCTGAACAGGAGTGATTAAGTCAGGAAGAAAGTGATACACATATCTGAGGGAAGAGCATTCCAGGCTGAAAAGCCCTAAGTACACTGGCGTATTCCAGTTTGAGAAACGTGAAGAAGGCCAGTTAGGCTGGAAAAGAACTATCAAGGGGGAAATAAATGAGTAGGAAATAAAGCTCAAGAGATGCCAACAGCCAGATCACACAGGATTTTGGATTTCATTCTTAGTGTAATGAGAAGACACTAAACAGAGTTTCGAGCCAGAGGTAACATGATTCAATTCTTATTATTATTTATTGAAATCATAATACATTACATTTATGGTTCCCTAACATAGCTATCCATAACTATACCCCCCCCCAAAAAAAAAGAAATTAGTTTGGCATATTTATTCTCAGTAAACCCATGCCAGCTTCTAATTCTTAGCTAAGCACTGATAAACCAAACATTACTAATCTGTTCTAGAATCCTGCCAGGAACTTGGTTTAGAATCCATCATTCCTTCTCCTCAGTGCCTTTTGGAAACCTGTGACAACTTTTCCCCTTCTCCCATCTTGTGCTGTGAAGCATGGGGAGTCAATAGGAAGGCTGTGTGGTACCAAATGTAGTTGCAAAGAGGGAGAGAGGGAGGGAGGGAGGGAGGGAGGGAGGGAGGGAGGGAGGGAGGGAGGGAGGGAGGGAGGGAGGGAGGGAGGGAGGATGTAAAAGCAGAAGCAGTCCAGGTGGGCTGCATGAAATATATGAAAGCTAGAGATAAAGGTATCTATCAGTTGGAGTGGGATGAAAACCATGATTGCATAGACAGAGTTAAACAGAAATCACTCTGTGATTTCACATGAAGTCTGAAAGAAAACACACAAAAAATGGTAACATGTATTCTAACTGGATGGCAGGACTATGGCTGATTTTTTTCTCACATTTTAGGTAAATTTCCTATCCTTCTGTCATATTGCTTCTGACATTTTTAAAGATAGACTTTTTTTTAAAAGGAAGGCAGGCAGCCCTGGCTGGTTTGCTCAGTGGATAGAGCGTCGGCCTGCGGACTCAAGGGTCCCAGGTTCAATTCCAGTCAAGCGCATGTACCCTGGTTGTGGGCACATACCCAGTAGGCAGTGTGCAGGAGGCAGCTGATCGATGTTTCTCACTCATCAATGTTTCTGACTATCCCTTTCCCTTACTCTCTGTAAAAAATCAATAAAATATATATTTTTTTAAATTAAAAAAAATAAAAAGGAAGGCAGGCAGGGAAATTTATTTTCTGAAGCAAGTGAGAGTCAAGATAATCATAAATCTTGAGACAATGAAATGCAAATCTTGAGAAACTGAAATCAGACCCAATAGAGGGATTTTCGTTTTAGTTTTAAACAGCTTTATTGAGATATAATTGTTGTCTTGAAAATAATTCTTAAAAGTGTGGCCTTCTTGAGAGGTAAGATCACAAGACCTGATACACAGTGGAGCCCTTAACCCCTCCTGGCTGAGTCCGTTACCCTTCCCCACTACTCTTTTCACAGAATTCATATGTATATTGATTTCAGAGAGGAAGGGGGAGAGATATATATATAGAAACATCATTGATTGGCTGCCTCCTGCATGCCTCAGACTGGGGATGGAGTCTGAAACCCAGACATGTGCCCTGACCGGGATTAGAACCGTGACCTCCCAGTTCATGGGTCGATGCTCAACCACTGAGCAACACTGGCTGGGCTTCTTACATTTTTTTGATATTCTATCCTTAACTCCTCTGTTCGAAACCTAAAATGGTGCCAAGTATAAATGTATCAGATTTAGTATAGAACTCTTTTGATGATTAGAAAAACTCTAGCTTTCTTCAATACAAATAATTCCTAAATATGATTCAAACCCAAATTATTAACTCCATAAAAAGATACAAACCTACGTAAATGTTTTAATTAAAATATATATATTTTAAATCCTTACCCAAGGACATGTTTATTGATTTTAGAGCGAGGAAAGGAAAGACAGAAAAAGAGAGAGAGAGGGGGAGAAAGAGACATCAATCGGTTGCTTCCCCTGTGCCCTGACCAGGGATCAAACCCACAACACCCTGTCGGGGATGGAACCCGCAACCTTTCTGTGCCCAGGACCACGGGACAATGCTCCAACCAACTGAGCCACACCAACCAGGGCTATACTTTTTAAAAAATATTATCCCTGATAAATTTGTCTTACAAGATAACCCAGTGATTACAATATTTTGCTTTGATAATATATTCAATAGAACATAATAATACACTCACTGGAAGGCTTAGGAATTCATTAAAGTAGTCCACAAGGAAATCATCTGTTGCCAAAGAATCTTCCTGCAAAAAAACAACAACATAAAAATACAATGTTATGCTTATACTAAGATGTTTTAAAACATGCCAATATTATTCTCTAATTCTGCTATCAATAGATTATATGTAGATCATCAGTCAGTCAACACTGAGTCCTCACTGCAAGCTGACCAAAGTGCTACAACCTCTGAAGGGAGAAACTGGAAAATAAAGTGGAGCAGCCCCTTAAAATGTACTCGCCAATGTACAGAACATGTGAAACAGAACATGTGAAAATATAGCACACTTAAATGAAACATCAACAAATACAAAATACTACACATGGTAAATTTCCCACAGACTTATTCAATTATATACTAGTATTTAATAAAAAATAAGGGCAGAGCAATAAAGACAGAACCAATGATTTGGGGTGAACATGAAACTGCCTAATGAAAGTGATAAGCGACGTGCAGAAAATATTCTACTGCTTCCCTCTGAGAAAGAGATACTTCAGTGATCTGGGGGCCTGCTTCACTTTTGCGTGAAGAAACTTTGACAATGTATGTGTTCAAAGAGTAAAGATTGTATACATTTTTTCCATAACTATTTCATCCCCCAACGTAGTCACTTTTAAAGTTGGCAAAATTGGAAAGCCACTGCCAAGAGCAAATTCTCTCTTCCAAATAAAACACCTTATTTTATTAGTAATTGTTTCCATTGTGTCAAAAGCACAACCTGGCATACTCTGTTGTATAGTACATGTGTTTATTTTGTTATTCATAATTATATTTCAATTTCACAAATCTAACATGAAAGTTGATAATATGACAATGCTATTATTTCCATATGGCTGATTATTTTCTTTTTATACTGACCTTTTTTTCCAAAATATTTTGAAGTACAGCGTAAAAGTAGAAGGAAGAAACAATAGTATATTAAGACCTACTTTAAAAAATAGATTTCCAGCTCTAGCTGGTTTGGCTCAGTGGATAGAGCATCGGCCTGCAGACTGAAGGGTCCTGGGTTCCATTCCAGTCAAGGGCACATGCCTGGGTTGCAGGCTCGATCCCCAGTAGGGGGCGTGCAGGAGGCAGCCGATCAATGGTTCTCTCTCATCATTGATGTTTCTATCTCTCTCTCCCTCTCCCTCTCCCTTCCTCACTGAAATCAATAAAAACATTTTAAAAAATAGACTTCCAGGGTAATTTCTTTAGGTAATTGTAGGATTGAGATGGAGTTATAATCACTTACAGGATTTATACCAAGGAACTTATTAAAATCTGAACTAATGAAAATAACAACAACAAATTTAGGATCTCATAAATCTACCACCGCCATAACGGCACCTTAGTAATGTATTCTCAACGTTGTGTTTGGCAAAGATCTAATAAAGCAGAACAAGGAGGATAACATTTGTTTAGCGACGTGCAGGCCTAAGGTCGCTAAACAAATGGTGGCAGCTATAAGGTGAATAACCTTTCAAATTTTACCTTTCCAAATTACTTTAATCTTCTGGACGTTATTTCGTGAACTATGTAGTTTCTGCTAACTCTCAGGAGAAATCAATTGAATTCAATAAAAATGTTTTGATCTCTCAGGTAGAAAGCACTGTGCCACCATAAGGGTGGCCAAAGTCTACACTACAGGCTCATGATCACACACCTGCAGATGGAAGAGCAGTTTTCATTGCAACGGTAGCCGAGTGCAGCCCCTTGTTAGTTTTTTCTAAAATAGACATTTTTAATTTTTAGCTGTAAAACAGAATGTGCATTTCATAGAGTCAGATACACCTTATTACTGCCTAGAATGTGGCCAGCCACATGGCCAGCAATTTCTAGATGATCCTCAGCTTCATATAGTCACTTCCAGATGACTCACACTTCTAAGAGACTCCAGCTCAACGCTTTGCAAACTATCTGTGATGAAGTACCTGTTTTGTTTTGTTTTTTCCCCTAATCTATTTCACATAACTTTTGTAAAATACAGTTAAGAATGAATTACTAGAAAATGAAATAAAATATATACATAATACAGGACCATTTTAAAAAATTAAATTCAATAGATACCAACATACTCTGTCAAATTACCATAAAATTTCTGTTTCCTCTCAATTTCTGAACTCATCTCGACAGGAATTGGTAAATCTCCGGTGGTACCCGTCTGCCCCTCAAGTACTACTTGGCACTGCCCTAACTAACCCCTCGGGGAGCAGTTTGCTTCCAGTTCCCACAGGACCCCGGGAAACCAAGCCACACTGCGGGAGCATTTCCTGCAGTGTGGCTCGGTTTCCTTCAGTCACATCCTCAGGTTTGCACTCACAACCATGGAAATTTCAAAGTATCATTCAAATACATCAAAACCTGTATTTCTTTTCTGAAATTGCATCTCACTTTCCACCAGTATTCAACCTCAGTGCTTCTGCTGGTGACAGGGCAGGTGAATGGAAGGAAGTGTAGTCTACCATCTGCTCAGTCCTCCTGTCTCTCTTCGATGGGCAGGCCTGCACGTCGCTAAACAAATGAGCACAGTTTCCCATTGCAGTTCTACTAATTCAGTGTGCCCCGGGATTGTGTCGCGTTAGTAACAAAGGCTCTTGTGAAGCAATGAGGATCTGATAAAGCCTTTGTTCTCGAAACTTTTAATTTAAAAAAAATTAAATGCCTTGATCTGAAGAAGTAGCTCAGTTACTCTCAGTAAGTTTCCACAATTCAGTCACGTGGTCGTATTAAAATGAACTAAGTCTCCATATTCAGGTTTAATATCTATAATAATAGAAGTGTAATATGCAAATCGACTGAATAGCCAAACAGCAGAAACCATCTGGATAATCACGCTATGACACCAATGGTACCAGGCCAGCCCAGGCAGGTGCGATGCGATTGGTCGGGGGGCCCACCATTGCCCCACAATCGCCCCGCAGAGGGAGGCCCAGGCCACCAGCTGGGGGGCGATTGATGGGGGGGAAGGAGGTTCCATGATCGCCCCAAAGAGGGAGGCCCAGGTCACCCTCGGTGGGGCGATCCATGGGGGTGGGGGGCTCTGTGGAACCAGGGAACTGGGGGGGGGGGGGGGTGACGGTGGATGCGGGCAGCGCCAGGCCAAGGTGGGGGCGGGCAGGTGGCAGAGGATGGGGCCCTGGGGCTGTGAGGGCCCTGGCAGCTGGGGCTGGGAGGCAGCTGGGGTTGGGAAGGCCTACCCCTGCACAAATTTTGTGCATCGGGCCTCTAGTGTTTCAAACAACCAGTGATGGTTAATGATGCAATCAGGAAGAAAACTGAGTTACAATCAATTCCTCCATTACACCATTCCATGAACCTGACTGCAAAATTTGCAACCCAGATTCTCTGCTCAATGATGCGATGGAAGGTGGAAACATTTCTTCAGAATCAAATACACAAAATTGCAACCTGTCTTTTCATGTATTACAGGTGTGCCTTTTCCGTTTTTAGTCCAAACTTCTCAAAGTTCTTCCTGAAAGAAGGTTAAGCAAAATAGCTTATATGAGTTTGCTAATTATGGTAGGTCATTTTTTTCCTTCAAAAGTTATTTTTCTGCACCTTCAAACCAGATAAACTACAATTACTTTACAACTGTAAAAAAAGAAAAATATACATTAAAAAAATGTATAAACAGGAAAGAGGACATAAAGTAAATACAGACAAAAAACAATAGTCCAAGAAAGAATATAACAAATGCCACAAGAAAGGTACACTATACACCATTTTCTCCCAAAGGAGGAAAAGGTATTGTCTAGTAGGAGGAATCAGCAAATGGGAAAAACGGCATTTGAAATGCATTTTAAAGAATTTCAAAATCCATGAAAGCAAAACGAGTAAAGGTGGTCACAGTTAGCTAACGGCAAAAATAGAAAAACAATCCAAGCTTCCAACTTCCTTCCATGCTAAACCAAAGCCATTTATCTGATTTCCAAGGTAGAATCCTAAACGGTCACATTTTAGACTGGGAATGCTATCACCAATCAGGGGATAGGACAGACCGTATTTCCAAAATTACACCTATTTTTACTTCTTCCTAAAATATACTAAAATGTTTCTCTTTCCTAAACAAACCAATCACTAGACCAGAGCTTCCCACCAGGTGTACAATGACACCTAGCGGTATGCGGACGCTGGACTCCAATGGGTCAAGTAAAAGTGGACCTTTTCAGTCCTCAAGGCAACCGGCACAGCACAGATGACTGGAGCTCCCAGGATGGTGATCTCTGGGCAACCCTGTTTGGGACTCCTCAGATCCAATTCCCTCCCCTAGAGATGGTGATTTATGAGCCTCATCCCACTGCTCTGCTGTCAGACACTGAACATAGCCAGGGAGTTGCTCAAGCCCCTGGATATGGATTTATTGGCTAGCTACAGAACATACCACTGCCCCATGAAACTGCTGGAGGAGTTTCCATCAGAGGTGTCCAAGAAGACAGACCACAGCCGAAGGTGCTGACAGCTTGGAGGAAAGGAGGATGGGAGATCCTGGAAGGCTAAGGTGATGGCCCCAAATCATTGCATTCACATATACCGCATATTTCTGTCTGCTGGCAACTGATGGATCCTTGGAGTAGTATCCAAGCTAGTCACAAGGTCATTGCTCAAAAAAATGTATGTATATATTGCAATAAGAGTTTGATCATTATTTTGAAATATTTTTATATAAAAATTTTTATTGACTTCTAATTCTATTTGTTTATCTTTAGAAATTTTAACATATTTGTCATGAAAAAAGAAAGAACTGTTAAATTTTAACTCTTAGAAATTTGAATGGTAGTAAAAAGAAATAGTCCAAAAAATGTTAATACCTATTAGGTGATACAGTGTCTCATCAATAGAGACTATTCAAGGATTTTATAAGGATCACAATTAAAATATCTTGATTAGGAATTGTATAAAGTCACTTCAAACATAAAATCTGATATTAAAAAGTAATGTATTTATGTATGGCTCTAAGAAGATAACTGTAGAAGTCACAGTAGCAACCTTGTATAGATTTAAAATATTAACAATAACAATGGAAGTCCTTGTCTCATGTATGGTGTAGTTTCCTTCAACTGCAGCAGGACATAAAAGCAAACAGCAGTGCCTTTCCAGGGATTACCCAATAGGTCCTAGCCTTTTTTGTCTGGAAATTTACAGTGTCACTAGGGATAGAAGAGCCACAGACACACAGTTAACTATAAGACAAAGAGAAATTTACATTTCATTTGGAATTGTGTTCATTTAGAAATAAAAAAATAATAAAACATCAATAATAATAAACAACAGTTTGTAATCACTTACTAAAAAAAAGTTATGTACCCCCAAAGTGAAATTAAGGAAATAATTCCATTTGCAATAGAATCAAAAAGAATTATTTAACCAAGGAGGCAAAGACATGTATACTGAAAACTATGTATCATTGCTGAAAGAAATTAGAGTAGACATAAATAAATAGAAAGACATACCATGTTCATGGATTGTTAAAATGACAATACCACCCAAAGCAATCAATCTATAGATATAAATGCAACCTCCATCAAAATTTCAATTATATTTTATTTTTTGCAGGAATAGGAAAAAAAAAACACCTAAATTTCTTATGGAATCTCAAGGGACCTTGAATAGCCAAAACAATCTTGAAAAAGGATAAAGTTGGAGGACTCACATAATCTGATCTCAAAACTTACTACAGTAAGCAAAACAGTGTGGTCATGGCATAAAGACCAACATATAGACCAGTGGTCGGCAAACTGCGGCTCGCGAGCCACATGCAGCTCTTTGGCCCCTTGAGTGTGGCTCTTCCACAAAATACCACGTGCGGGCGCGCACGTACAGTGCGATTGAAACTTCGTGGCCCACGCGCAGAAGTCGGTTTTCAGCTCTCAAAAGAAATTTCAATCGTTGTGCAGTTGATACTTGGCTCTGTTGACTAATGAGTTTGCCGACCACTGATACAGACCATTGGAATAGAACAGAGAATGCAGAAATAAATCTTCTCATACACAATCAAATGATTTTCAACAAGAGTGCCAAGCTGATTTAGTGGGAAAGAACACTCTTTTCAACAAATGATACTAGGAAAAACTGGCTATCCTCATGCAAAAGAATGAAGTCAGTTCCTTACCTTATACTATCTACAAAAATTAACTCAAAATGGATCAAAGATCCATGTAAGAGCTAAAACTATAAAATACTTAGAAGAAAACATAAGGACAAATCTTCATGATTTTGGATTGGCCATGCATTCTTCCATGACCACATTGAGCTGCAAGGGAAGCTAGACAATGTAGACTTTATGTCTAGTATATTATATGGAAAAGGGTAGAATGGATTTGGGGGAACAAGAGATCTTTGCCACGTACTTTTTTTCTAAGACTATTAATGAGAAAAATATTTTTAAACTTCTGAAAAACAGAGGGAAATATATATATGCAAGACATATGAATTATTTAATCGACAGATAATACTTGGTGACATTATGAATTTGAGGATTTAAGTTGCAAACTGGTCTCAACTGAAAGATGCCCAGAGTTCAAAAGCAGTCTGGACGAGTTTAGGTTGGAAAGGTTTCATGGAGGAGATGAGCTGGGTGGTGAAGAATGTGCAAGATTGTGAAATAGATGGGGTAGGGCAACTGAGACGAAACTTGACAGCAAAGGCAAGGAGGCTAGCTGGGCAGTTTGGCTGGGGCAGAAGCATGTGGAAGTACTTTATAAACCAAACACAGTGTGAACACTGTCTTTATCATACAGAAAGTATTGGGAGGTGAGGTTAAAAGAAGGCTGAAGCCGTCCAGAAAACCTTGAATACGCAAGGGAGGCTTTTGTCACTCTGGCTCTGCCGGTCACTAGATGTGTGGCCGCAGGCCACGTCGAGCTCAGTGACTTCCTCATCTGGGACACGTGGGTGAAAACCACCACCCAACAGAGCTGCTTTGAGGTCAAATACTAGCATCTAGTCAGCATTCAATAAATAGTAGGATTAAGAAGAGATGTGAGTAGTCGAGTAACATGGTCATTTTTTAAAGAGTTGGTAGCCATCTGGTAGCCAGGGTAAGAGTGACGTGAGGCCCTGGCCGGTTTGGCTCAGTGGATAGAGCGTCGGCCTGTGGACTGAAGGGTCCCAGGTTCGATTCCGGTCAAGGGCACATGCCCAGGTTGCAGGCTCGATCCCCAGTAGGGCGCGGGCAGGAGGCAGCTGAATTGATGTCTCTCTCTCATCGATGTTTCTGGCTCTCTATCTCTCGCCTTTCCTCTCTGTAAAAAAATCAATAAAATATATTTTTTTTAAAAAAAGAGTGACGTGAGAAGGAAAATCTAAAGTTAGACAGCAAAGCAATCTCATCCGGCATAGCTGACGCACAGAGGATTGCACTTTATGCTTTAGGCCAGTGGTCGGCAAACTCAGTCAACAGAGCCAATATCAACAGTACAACGATGGAAATTTCTTTTGAGAGTCAAATTTTTTAAACTTAAACTTCTTCTAACGCCACTTCTTCAAAACAGACTCGCCCAGGCCGTGGTATTTTTGTGGAAGAGCCACACTCAAGGGGCCAAAGAGCCGCATGTGGCTCGCGCGCCGCGGTTTGCCGACCACTGCTTTAGGCAAAGAAAAACTGGAGTTGGCAGAAGGAATTTTGGAGGCAGTGATATCAGCTAGGAGTATTGCCAAAGTCCAGGCCCAGTATTGCCAAAGTCCGGGAGGGCCTGAAATAAGACAGTAGCTGTGAGGATGGAGAAGAAGATCTGGCTATGAAAGGAACGTGCAGGAGCGAGGTGAAGGAAAGGAAAGCAAGGCTCCGGCTTAGGTGACTTTGTATTTTCTTGGTTTTTGATCATTCTCTCAGGGAGAGGTAAGTTCCGTTTAGACTGTTGAGGTGGTGCAGGGACATCCAACTGATGAAGCTCCCCATTACCCCATGGATACAGAGTCCTGACAGAAGAGATGTTTGGGCCAGAGGCGTGAAGGGTGGAAGCCCTGGGAAATAAGGGAGGCTGAAGCTAGCAGAAGAGGAGCTCCCCCCAAGAAAGCCTGGAGAACAGAATCCTGAGGAAGGTCAACACTTTCACCAGCAGAGGAAAAAAAAGAGCCAGAAGGGGGGACATAAAATGAGAGACGGAAGAACTGGGAGACGGTGGCATCAAAGGAACCAAGAGGAGGAGTGACTGATAAAGGCTTCAACAGTTACAAAGCCCTGAAAAGATCAGAGGACTGCTCCAAGGTTAAGTGTGATGTCGCCGAGGGCTCCTCGGAGCACGAATGCTGGAGTTGCATGGGAAAGGTTAGCTGGCCCCAGACATGCTGACCGCTGGCTGGAATGAGGAATAGTTCAGGAGGCAGCTTAAAGAAATCTGCCGCTTACACAGTTACACCATGGCAAGGAGAAGATGGAGGCGTTGCTGACATCCTCTATGTGCCTCTCGCCCTTGGTCTCTCTCTGAGTGGTGGACCAAAGGCCTGGAAGGACGAACGCGGAAGGTGCGAGCAGGCACAGCCCTGAGCCTCTCCTCTGAGCCCCTGCCAGACTGTGAACTTCTCAAGACGCATCCTCAGCATCGATCACTACACTGTGAATTTAGAAGGTGCTCGTGTTTGCTGAATAAAAAGCCAAAAGCAGATAAGATAATTGGCCAACAAGAGAAATAAGTGCCGGAGGACATAAGCACATAATACAGAGAAGTCGCTATAGCTCTTGAAATCCAATTCAGACGATAGCTGCGTAACCTTGGGCACGTTCATTAAATCCACAGGAAGAAAGACAAGAAAACCCATCCTCAGTATAGTACTTGCCTACATGACAATATACATAATGTACTTGGCCAAGTACTCATTGTTACTCAGCTCTCCGGAAGTCTGACGTGAAAACATTTAGTACATTTTTAAAGGAATCATAACTATACGTTGACCACTTATGTTCAATCAACACCATCAAATGATGTTTACGACGACCAGGAACTGCATAGCCACATCACGATAAAACCATGGATATGAAACTTACCTCTCATAGAATTTCATTAAAGCGTTTAGAGACATTAAATGAGGCCATTTATGTAAAAAAAAAAAAAACTTGAACAGTGAATAGCATCCACTGCAAAGATCAATTAGCCCCTTCTTTAAAATGTACCTGGAAAAAGGTCTGGTACTCGGTCAGCACCATTGTCACTAAGCCAAAGCTTCTATTACACTCATTTGGCAAAAAAAAAAAAAAAAAAAAAAAAAGAAGGAAAGAAAATACACAGCTTTCTTTCTACATGTATGATTTGCTATTTTAAAATAAAATAAAAGCCAGCGGAAAAACAGCAGGCCTCCAAATCGTACTTACAAAGTCTGCTTCTGTCAGAGTTGGTGGCTCTGAAACGAGATAAAATAGTACATTATCGCACTCACATCGGATTTCCTTTTAAAGCAAGTGAAACCACCTGACACGGGGGGCGCTCAGGGCCAGGCGAGCCCTCGTGCGCGGTCTGCACGGGACTGAACCTGACGCCGGAGCTGGAGGGGAAAGGCGGGGGGAGGCCTCTGGGGCCGCGGGGTCACGGGCTCCTGGGGTGACTCCCGCTCCGCAGCGGAGAAGGAAGCCGATGAACAGAACGTGGTGCCCTCGAGGGAGGCAGAGTCCGCGGGGGACGCGTGGGGGTGGGGGGAGGAGGTGGTGGACACCCTAACCACACGCTCTGGGGAAATGGGGGGCCGGGGGGGGCGTTTTCCGGTGTTTGGGAGGGGGACGCGGGCGGGGACAGGAACACCGGCGGGAGCGGCGGGTGGGGGCGCCGTCCGCCCCGTCCGCCCCGTCCGCCCGCGGGCCGCCACCTACCAGCGGTGAGCCGCTTCTCGGGCATGCCGCCGCCCTCGCGCTCCGGGCGCCCGCCGGGCCGTCAAGGCGCCAGCGGCGTCGTCGGGCCCAGCGCCCCAGCGCCGCTCAGCCCGGGAGCGCGGCCGACGCGGACACACGGCCCGCCGGTGCGGCCCCGCCCCGCCCGCCCGGGTTGCCATGGAGCTTAGACAATGCGGGCGCGGAGCAGCGGGCGGCCCGGGGCCGGGGCGCGGCGCCTGAGGCCGGGACGGTGGCCAGGCTAGAGACGGGGACCACGCGCGCCCCGAACCCGAACCCGAACCCGAACCCACCGGGCGCGGGTCCCCCCAACCCCCCACCCCCACCCCCAGGGCCCTGGAGACGCGCGTGGTTACCGGCCGGTTCTCCCCAAACCAGAGGCCGGCCGCGCCGTCCAGGCAATGGGATGACCCACAGGGAGAAAAGGGCCGCTGGCGGGAGGGTGCGGGACTGGGGACCGGACAGCGGCCCTGAGAAGAGGAGGGGGCCGGGAACGGTGGGCTCAGGAGTCTTCTTGATGATGGAAGAGGACGTTGGACACGCATCTCTCCAGTTCGTTGCCAGTTGTACGGATAACCAGCGAATATTATTCATGTGCTCTCGGAAGCAAGTGTGAAGCCAGACCTTTCCCGGATTTTTGCTCCAGTTGGTTTGGGCTGCTGCATTCTCAAGATCTCGAAGCTTTAAAAATTACCCGAGGAGGCCGTTGTAGAGGGGACAGTAAATTTAGGATGCTTGGAGTGTATGTCCCGGAAAAACTGAGGTTGGGTTTAAGGGAAAAGTGAAATTTGAAACAACTTGTCATTAGAAAAAAAAAAAAAAGGAACATTTAAGTCATGGTCAACTCAAATTTCCAGCCCAGCCCTCTCTCCCTTTGAGCCCAAGAACCCTAAAGCCAACTGCTTGCTGTACACCATGCTGGCTTTTCCTTGCATGCTCCCAAATCCAAATGTCCAAAAGGAAATCTACATTTTCCTGCTCCTCATCTTCAAATTTCACCTTCCTACGAAAACTCCAAGTTCAGTGTGGAGTACCAAGTGGCTCAAAGCAAGAACCACCTACTCAGCCAAGTACTGGGTCCTAATTCTGTGGGAGGTTAGTAAGAAGCGAGGGAAGTTCCTTGACAGGTGGAATAAGGCAAATTGAGACAAAATAGTTAAACAAGCCAAACAATTTACAGTCAGCCAATCACAAGGTTTTATCTTTCCCAACTGAGGACACTTGGGAGCAGCAAATGGTTTACACATTCCAGACCTTGCCTGGGCGGACCGGCTTCAGTCCTGGGCCCTCTTCAATAACGTTCTTTGATAATAAAACCAACCAGAAAGTAACCCTAACCCCTCTATACACACATTTTGACGAAATCAACATATTGAAGGACACACCTGCAAAGCTAATGAGTATTCTGTTGGGACCCTCTTCTGAGACTTGCCCTAGGATCCCCACTGACCAGAGAGAGAGAGAAAAAAAGCCTCAAGACAAGGAAGCTATGGGCCACACGCCCACGTCTTGTCTCTCTGCTCTTTTTCTAAGGTCCCTATGAGGCTTGCATCCAGGGGAGCAGTGGGCAACAGCAGCTGGTCCTGGGCTTGCCCCCTGAACCTGTCTCTAGGGCCCCTTTTCCTCTAACGTAGCAGTGAGCTCACTTCGGTCACTGTAACTTTATTTTCTCAGAGAGCCAAAGCAGTCCCACCTAGACTCTCTCCTGTTGCTGCTTCTATCCTAAGCCTTGCCTTCGTTTCACTGTCCCCAGCTTGAATAAACGTACTCTACCCTCAGCGCACTCTCTCTCGCTAGAGTATGCCCACGCCTAGTATCACTGCTGTTTTTCTCCTAAACTGTCAGGGACCCCACGAAACTTGCAACCAGGGGAACATAGGGCAGCAGCAGCTTATCGCGGACTTATCCCCGGAACCTGTCTCCAAGGCCCCTGTTTCTCTGGCTTTTTCCTATTGTTTCTTCTACCCGAAGCCCTTTGTTTTATTGCCCCCAGCTTTAATAAGCACACTCTCAAAATCCCCTGGACTGGTGTAGTGAAATCTGTCCTACACAAAGTCAAGAACCCACACACTACCAGTGGGGCCTGCTCCAAGCGTAGACCCCGTCGATAACAATTCTACCTTAAGGTATTTTGGGGATCTGTAAGATTCTCTCCTCCCCCACTAACAACCACAGCCTTAGCACAGGCACCCATTTGGACTGTTGTAAAAACTCGGTAAGTTGTTTCTCTTATAGTCTTTTCTCTCAGTAGAGTTCCCCTTAAATCCATCCTCCATGCTGAAAGCAAAATAATCTATCTAAATGCAAATCTGACTTCCTTAAAACCTTCAGTGACTCCATACTTGCCTCCTACAGTGAGAGTGGGGTGGGGGGGTCTCTAATGCCAGCCAGGAGCCTGCAGGTATGTGAATGCTTAGGCAAGGAGTAAGACAATGGGGGGCTTGTACTGCAAGGAACCGTAACACCTGCCTTTTCAGTTACACAGACAAAGACAAATAAACCACTACCTTGGCCAAACAAAATCAGAAGGCCAAATGAAGTGAAGGGAGAGAAGAAGAAAAGAACAGAAAGGTAAAGGGAGGTGGAAGAAACATGTCATGAAGGGCTTTGTGGGCCCCGAGTGAAATTCGAACCATAGGATTTTTGAATGGAGAAGTACCCGTAAGTAATTTTACTTTTATTTGTACCCGTAAGTGATTTTACTTTTATTTGAAAAGGATCACTCTGGGTGCTGTATAGAGAATGTGAGTGACCACAAGTAGACGTAGGCAAGAGCTGATGGCTGATACCCATAGCAGTAACTCAGATTCTGCTTTTTTTTTTAAAGGTAGAGCCAAGAGAATTTCCAGACAAGTTGGATATGGGAATGTACCAACGTTAAGTTGTTGAGAATAACTCCAAGGATTTGGGCATGAGCAGCCAGAAGGCTGGAGTCGCCATCGTCAGAGATGGGAAAAGCTAAGTGGGCCACCTTGTGGGGAGATTTTAATAAGGCTATTGGCCATCCGAGTGAAGATGTTGAGTTTGCAATTCATAGGGGAGCCTGGAATTTGGGAGATATGAATTTGAGAGGTGACATATCAAGGGGCATTTCGGGCATTTGCTTGTGCTGATTCTGCTGCCAGGAAAGCCCTTCTGGTCTTTATCAGGCCAAATTGTATCTTCCTTCAATACTCAGCGTGGGTGTCATCTTCCCTGATATACCTTCCCATGAGTCATTTTCATTGGCTTCTCCTCTTGCTCCTGTATACTCTTAAAGCCATATTACTATTAAAATAATCTGTACAAGGAGGTGCACCCTCTACCCTCAGTGCACCCACCAGTCAATAAACTCCCAGGGACTGAAGGAAATACGTTTTATATTATGCCCCACTCCCCAGAACTCATTACTGAGTGCCTACCACTCAGTACATATTTGTTGAAACACATTCTCTCCATTGTAATCATTCTGCAGTGTGCCCTGTTCACAGAAATGTATCCATTTTAGATAAATTGCACACTTACTATGGGCCTCCAACAAAAACCCTAAAAGATTGCTATTATTATTCTCAACAATTTAGGAAACTGAGATTTAGAAAGGTGAGATACTTTGTTCAAAGACAAACAGCTTGAAAGTGTTGAAGCCAGAAGTTGATCCAGATCTGTCAGATCCAAAGCCTTTGCTCTTTAAAAAAAGGGTTTTTTTTGAGAGAGAGGAAGGGAGAGTGTGAGTGAGAGAGGGAAAGAGAAACATTGATGTGAGAGCGAAACATAGATTGGCTGCCTTCCACACTACCCCAAGGGGGATGGAGCCTGAAACCTGGGCATGTACCCTGACCAGGAACCAAACTGGCAACCTTTGATGCACGGGACAACATCCAACCAACCGAGCCACACTGGCCAGGGCCAAAGCCTTTGCTCTTTAACAACCATGCTATGCAGCCTTTCTCTATAAAAATAATCTCATGTGATTTAAGAAAATCACACAAAAGCCCAGCTGGTGTGGTTCAGCAGTTGAGCAGCAACCAAGAGGTTGTTGGTTCTATTCCGGGTCAGGGCATATGCTGTGATTTTGAGCTGGATATCCAGTAGGGGGCATGCAGGAGGCAGCCAATCAATGATTGATGTCTCTCGTCATTGGTGTTTCTCTCCTGTCCTCTCTCTGAAATCAATAAAAACGTTTAAAATTTTTTGAATTGCGATTTTGATCCTCCCAACCCACCCACCCCCGTGGGATTTTCTGTATGCATTATGGGTAAGGGCATGCACAGAAGAAATATCCTACCTAATAAAAGCCTAATATGCAAATTGTTCGACCAGGAGTTCAACCGCTCACTATGACGTGCGCTGACCACCAGGGGGCGGCACAGAACATTGCGGGCCTTGGCAATGCGACACTGGTAGTGGGTGGCAGTAGAGGCACTGCCGCCCCGATGGGCCCCAACAAGAGCAGAACCATGGGTGAGCTGGGCCGCAGCCACCAGGACCACAGCAATCAGTCAGGCTCCCCGTGGGCTTGTGCAGGAGCCAGTCTGCGAGGCCCGCCGGGAGAGCGCACTGCCTGTCCAACTTCCGACTTCTGTGCAGAGCCGCTGGGCAGCCCAGAGGCCCACGCTGCACCCCGGCCCACAATGTCCGGTGGTGCTCACCATATCTCCGTGTGAGGACTCTGGCATCATGACTCAGGCGGAGGGGGGGTACATGGGGGCCCTGGGACCCAGGTGCTTCTCAGGGCCCAGAGGTCAGCTGGGACCTGCCCTTCCACACCAGAAGCTCACACTTCGATTCCCGGCCAGGCCTAGGGACCGCACCGTGCACGAATTTCATACACAGGGCCTCTGGTAGTTATATAACCCTTTTTCTGTCAGTCATTCTTGGATGCAAATGAAAGTCTCCAACCAGAAAATTCCTCTTTTAAACCAAATAACCCAGGAAGTTCAGGGCCATTGTCTCTCTTGACTGGTCTGCTCCTTGCTTGGAGTGTATTTTCAACAAATCCCACTTTACTTTTGTTTTCATTGGCCTTAAATTCTTTTCTGTGCCAACGAGAAGAACCAAGATCCCAGCCAGTAACCCCAGTTGGTAACATCTCCCTATTTTAACCTTTCTTATATACAGTGCATGTCTAATGTACTATCCAATCTATAAACACTTCTTTTCTTAAATTTATTGAACCACCCCCTACTAGCCTTAAACAAATCACTTCCAGCACTCGTTTCGGGGGTATCTTTCAGTAGGTCAATATACAGCATATTAACTTTTTCACATATCATTGCCTCTGAAATTCTATTACCGTCTAATGCTTTTTGTTAATTCAAATGAACCACAAATTTCCTACCCCTCTGCCTGTGATCATTGTTTCATGAATACTTTCACACCTTTACCAACAACAGCACTCTTGATGGCCTCTTTAAGTTTTAAAATTGTATTAACTGTCCATTTCACCAGCAAAAAGAAATATTCACAGCACAATTTCCTGAGATGTTAACAATACTCGGTGTAGCAATAAACTAACTCATGCTTGAGCATTCTCTCCTTTGTCGCCTGAGAGATGCTTTTTGTCATGCTGAGGTAACAGCTTGAAAGGGTTGTTGGGTTGAGAACTGAAGTTTTATTCAACAACGAAGACATTTTTTTCTGTGACAACTTGGTCAAGAACTGAATTGTTCAAGATGGGAGACATTTGAGAACTGAGTTTTGACTGTATATTGAGGAGTGAAACTATCACCATAATCTATTTTAGACCATTTTTATCACCTCAAAGAAACTTCTTTAGCTATCGTCTCCTATTCTCCCCTCCCCAGCAACCACTAATCTACCTCTGTATCTCTATATTTAACTATTCTGGATATTTCATATAAATGGAATCATACCATATGTTGGTCTTTTGTGACTCATTTCTTTCACTTAATGTTTTTAAGCTTCATCCATGTTGTGGCATGAATCAGTACTTCTTACTTTCTTATTGCTGAATAATATTCCATTGCATGGATATACCATAATTTGTCCATTCATGAGTTAATAATCATTTGGGTTGTTCCTACTTTTTGGTTATTATGAATCATGCTGCTAAGAACATTTATGTACAAATTTTTATGTGGGCATATGTTTTCATTTTTCTTGGATATATACCTAGAGGTGGAATAACTAGGTCAAAAGGTAATTTAAATAGTTTAGCAAATCTGTTTGACTTTTTAAGGAACTTCCAGACTGTTTTCCAAGTTGGCCAAACCATTTTATATTACTACCAGCAGTGGATGAAGGTTCTGATTTCAGTACTTTCTCCCTGACATGTGTTATCATCTGACTTTTTTATTATAGCCATCCTACTGGGTGTGAAGTGGTTATCTCTTTGTGGTTTTGATTTGCATTTCCCTGTGGTTTTACTTTTTAAACTAATTTTATTCTGTCTCTGGCCCCCAAATTAGCTAGTTTTTTCAAAAAGGCAATTTTTTGCAACTAATCTATATCATTGTTGAAAACCAATGCAGTTCAAAACCAAGAGTTTATAATGGAAAATATATCTACACAAATGGAAATAACTTGCCCTGGCTGGTTTGGCTCAGTGGATAGAGCATTGGCCTACAGATTGAAGGGTCCTGTATTCAATTTCAGTCAAGAGCATGTAACTCGATTGCAGGCTTGATCCCCAGGGCACGTGTGGGAGGCAACCAATCAATGTGTCTCTCTCACATCAGTGTTTCTGTCTGTCTCTCCCCCTCCCTTCCACTCTCTCTAAAAGTCAATAGAAAAAATATCCGTGGATGAGGATTAATATAAAGAATAAATATCTTTATAATAAATAAATGAATGGAATTAACTTTTTGTTTATTCCCTTTTAATTCCGGACATATTGTTAGCAAATTTGAAGGATGTGTTTGAGGTGGCCTTACTTAACATTGACTTTGCAATACACCTGCAATTCAGCTTGGGGAACTTGGAAAAGCATCTCAGTCTCCCTGCAAAACAGCTAAAACTGTGATATGAGAAGCCAACATAACCATGGAACAAGTAAGAGTGATATCATCATGTTAAGCTTCTGTGGACAAAGAAAAATGATCAGGATACAAATATGAGCCCAAAAGCAAATGTCACAAAGGCTGACCTGAATTGCAAGGATTAACTTGCATTAGGGCTACTCTTTGTAGCCTGCTTAGGCCAAGAGGGTGTAGGAATTTAATGATTCTCCCAAATACTGCTGGAGAGACTGGCATGTGTGTGTGTGTGTGTGTGTGTGTATGTGTGTGTGTGTGTGTGTCTTCTTGACAATCAAGAGCAAAATTTCAGGCATCCTCCCTGTTTAATCATTTAAAAGTACCAGTCCTTCCTTGGGCTTGGTGTGGTAGGGTACAACTGAAGCCTAGTTCTAAACCTTTCTGAGTATAAACAAGAATAGCAGCACCAAAGGCTGAAATGCATCTTATCATTATAGATTTTAATTTTTGATGGCAATGGGATATTTTATATGGCTAAAAGTCTGAATACAAATGGACAATGGTCAGACCACATATGACAATAGAACTTTGATCATAACCTCTGTAGCAATCAGACTTGGAAACCAAACTACAGCCTCTGCAGCAATAGGCCCAGAATGGTCAGAACTTGATCAGTAACTACCTATTTTTGTCCCCACTTCTAACTCTGGACCAATCACCGAAAGTCACATATGCTTTCCAAACCAATCACATAGGTTCCAGTTAGTCTGCTCCCAGCTACCCCAGGACAACACTTGAACCAAGCACCACCTTCTGCAGAAATGAAAATGCTGAGGGAACTAACTGGTAGTATGCCACCACCATTCCTAACCTTCTATTCCTCTGGCTCCACAGTCCCTGGTAAGGGATCCAGGAGGGCAGAGCCACTGGGCAAGGAAACACAGGTGGCTAAGGCACAGACCCAGCTGCCAGCAAGGTATTCTGTTAAGTCATCCCAGAAAACGGAACTCTTGCAAGCCAGCTAAAATATTTTAATTAGCAACTCTGAGTAATGATTATTACCAAAAATTTATTCTATATATATACTTTAAAAATTAAGTCAAGGAACATTTCCCTATCTGGCAATGTCACAGCACATCAATGTCAAATACACAAAAGCTAAATTTCCTTTTTTGAAGGACAGCCAAAATCACCATGAATAAGTCTTTGGTGCCCTCTTGTGGAATATTTAGTGTGAACTTTGAGTTATTTACCCTCCTCCACACAGAAACAATGAGTATTCCAGTCTTTTAAATGTAAAGCATTTTCTATGTTACACTGTTTTTGAGAGACACAATTTTAAATAAAGCTTTATATATAACAATTCAAACAAGAAATTAAATGTTGAAAATGTTCAGTAAATTGTGTCATAAGTTTCTGACAATTTTGCCTTTTGTCATAAATTAGCAAAAGTAATGGAAAAATTTAGCTTTATTCAGTGCTAAGTATCAAAAATGTTTTCTCAACAGCTAAGAAATAATAATAAGACTTTATTAAGGATTTAAATATCTGGGGTAAATTTAAACATCCTTATTTGCACCCATAGAAATGCTAGTATAAAATGATTAGATGACTCTTAAAGTGTTGTTTCCCTTTATATTACTTACCACAAATTTCTTACCATTTTTACCAAATGATGGGATCAGAAATAGAAAATACCTGCCCAATCCTGGAAACAATTAGAAGTCAAATAGAATATTCCTGCCCATCAGCTAAAAAGGCTGTCAAAGAGACAGACCATAGAAGGGAAGATAAGAGAGGTTCTTATGTTAGTAGAAGGTAAAGCATTCATTGTTTTCCCCCAGAATTATTACTCTTTTTCTTAGGTTCTATTAAGAAGTGAAACAAAATCCTATCTAATAAAAGAGTAATATGCAAATTGACTGTCACTCCAACACACAAGATGGCTGCCCCCATGTGGTCCAAGATGGCCGCCACAAGATGGCCAGCAAGGGAGAGCAGTTGTGGGCAATCAGGCCAGCAGGGGAGGGCAGTTAGGAGGGACAGGCCTGCAGGGGAAGGTAGTTGGGGGCGACCAGGCATGCAGGAGAGAACAGTTGGGGGGGAACCCAGGCCTGCAGGGGAGGGCAGTTGAGGGGACCAGAACTGCAGGGGAGGGCAGTTGGGGGCAACCAGGCCTTCAGGGGAGGGCCCTTGGGGGGACCCAAGCCTGCAGGGGAGGACAGTTGGGGGCAACCAGGCTGGCAGGGAAGGGCAGTTAGGGATGACCAGGCTGGCAAGGGAGGGCAGTTAGGGGTTACCGGGCCAGCACGAGAGGGCACTTAGGATAAGGTGACCAGAAGTCCCGCTTTTGGTGGAACAGTCCCGATTTTTAACAATTTGTCCCGCGTCCCGAGGTGTTTTAAAAAAGTCCCGATTTTTGGAAAGAATGCACGACAAGCTAGGGAACGGCAGGAGAACGGGAAGGGAATATACAGTTTTCGGCGGCCATGTGGCTATTTAGCCAGGATATGAGTTTTATATTATTTTTGTTAATTTTATAATGTTAAACTTTAATAATAACAAATAATTGTTGAGAACTGATTATCGAGAACTGCTTATCAAAGTTCGCATTGTTGATCAGTTGTTAGAATTCGACCACCATTGTTTGGACTTTATGAACAATGGCATTTTTTGGGATTGGCGATGACCAAAACATTTTGTAACTGTCTCTCAGACGATACACATCATACTGCGTGCTAGTAAGCTAGTTAAGCAAGTGATGTCATTACAAATCAGCTATTCAGATAATTTAGGTAAGTAATTTATTTATTTATTTCATAAATACATAAATTTTCTTGAATTTAGTAGACAGTACTCATATTATTTATATTTTATAGTGGCGGCAAAAAGTCTAGCGCCGGCCTTGAAAGTGACACGACTTACGTTACGGCAAAGTCATGACCTTTTAAACAACGACAGCAATCTACTAAAAAAAATTCACTCAAATGAGAAATATGCCAAAGAATAAAATAATACTATACATAATTGTTTATTTATTATATTTGTAAATTGTACTTATGTTGAAATTTTAAAAAAATATATTACAATACTATTTTTGCGTTCTATGAAAATTTTTGTTGCTCCATACAGACCAAATTTTTAATCAAGACCCCTCCTTCCCTCCCCCCCTCTCCCCCCGGTCAATGGTGTCCCGCTTTACCAATGTTAAAATCTGGTCACCTTAACTTAGGGGCAATTGGGCTGGCAGGGGAGCAGTTAGGCGTCAATCAGGCTGACACGGGAGTGGTTTGGGGGTGATCAGGCTGGTAGGCAGAAGCAGTTAGGGGCAATCGGGCAGGCAGGCAAGCGAGCGGTTGGGAGCCAGCAGTCCTGGATTGTGAGAGGGATGTCCCAGATTGGATAGGGTGCAGGCTGGGCAGAGGGACACCACCCTCCACTCCCCGTGCACGAATTTCGTGCACCTGGCCTCTAGTACAAAAATAAGGTGCCAAATTTAATCATCCCTCTTGTTTTGGAACTTCTTGGGAACACAGACCATCAATAAATGTTTGGTGAGCTTTTTCTTATTTTCTCTCACTCGGTAATTAAAACCTGTAAGAATGTAGTGATTACTGAAATGTAGTAAAATTTATTCTTGTTTTCATGCCTTATTTGTTTAGATTACAAAGACCTTGGGCATGGAACAGTGGCCTTTCTCTTGAACTGAAGTCTCAGATAATAGTATATTCATACAATTCATTTAGTGTTTCAACGATGAAGGTGTTTAAGTCAATCATGAGCTAAGGAACTACTCTTTTTAGGCAGAATTATTCTAAGTTAGAACTTTTTCCCTGGCATACCTAGATTTTTTTTTAATGGCAAAACAATCTCCCATGTAAGACATGGTAATTATATGCATACCAAATTTAACAGGGGCTATGCAAAGACTTTTGTCATGAACAAGTAGCAAACTACCTCTGCTAGAATACTGACTGTGTGATATTAGATTTAACCTGATTCTTGTTTTTTTGATATGTAAAAGGAGGATAATAACTGCTTTATAGAGTCACTGTGAGAAATGAGATGTAAAATTTATGGACTGTGTATCATATTGAATACAACTAATAATTTATTCATACTTATGTTTAGCTCCTAAAAATTAGAAAAGTTATAGACAAAAGTTAATATTTAGCAGTTAATCAAAAATTTTACCGGGTTAAAATTTAGGGCAGATTTTTCCAAATATATCCATATCTAATTCACACTTTAAAATGGTCTTATTAAAATAATGTATAACAGCACAGCAGGTGTTACTCAGTGGTTGAGCATCTACCTATGAACCAGAAGGTCATGGTTCAATTCCGGGTCAGGGCACATGCCTGGTTGCAGGTTTGATTCCTGATTGGGGTTGTGAAGGAAGCAACTGATCAACGATTCACTCTCATCATTGATGTTTCTATCTCTCTCTCCCTCTCCCTTCCTCTCCGAAATCAATAAAAAGAAGTTTTTAAATCTATAATCTAGACAACCAAAGTGTCCTTCAATAGAGAATTGGATAAAGAAGTTGTGGTAGAAATATACAATGCACTACTCAGAGGAAGAGGAACCTTATAAGTTCATGGGCCAGCCCTTTAAAAGGAGCACCTGGGCCCTAGCTGGTTTGGTTCAGTGGATAGAGTGTCAGCCTGTGGACTGAAGGGTCCCTGGTTCGATTCTGGTCAGGGGCACATGCCCAGGTTGCAGGCTCAATCCCAGTAAGGGGTGTGCAAGATATGGCCAATCAATGTTTCTCTCTCATCATTGATGTTTCTATCTCTCTCTACTCCCCCTTCCTCTCTGAAATCAATAAAAACATATTTTAAAATAAAAAAATAAAAGGAGCACCTGGGTTTCCAGCAGCCTCCCTGTCACTAAGTCCCAATCCCCACTGATTTTTATAGCCCATAAATACGGGGACTCTCTTCTCAGCTCTGGGAGCCTGGGATGGGGGTCTGGTGTAGGGCTGGGACCCCTTGCTCCTTACGGGCAGCCTCTGCAGAGACTATCTCCCACCTGATTAAAAAAACACCACACCTGGGTGCCCGTCCAGCCCGTCTTTGCCCCTCCGTCCCTCTTACCCATCTCAGTGTACTTTCTTCTCGACTTCTCTATTTGCAGGACTTCCATTTAGTCAGCTTTTAGGTGGTTCTGAGTGATGTTGTTCTGTATTTTAGTTGTACTTTTGATGTGGTTGTGGGAGGCAGTGAATACAGGCATTTACTTATGCCGCCATCTTGGTTCTCTCTAATATTAAATACATTTTATTTAACCAGAAGTATGCCCAAATATAACACTCACCAAATTAAGAGAAAGCTTGAAATTATAAATTCAATAGAACTTCTGAAACATTTTATTTATATTTCATTTCAGTCAAATACTCATTTTCCAAATCTATAAGACCATCTATCTCAAGTTCAAAAATTTTAATATTATTTGGAAAACTATTTTAAAAAAGTGATTGAAGATCATTTCAACATAGTGATGAAATGCACAATCTTTAAATATTACATGAAACAGTTAACTATAAATGATAACAATGAAAATTCTTTATTTAAAAGCACTAAGTTATTAAAATGGGTAAAAGTGACATAGTAAAATAAAATTGTTTCTAAAGTCACTACCTTAAAGAAAACATACAATGACATGGATTATAATATAAACAAAATAGGAAATAAATCAACATCTGTCATTAATGGGAAATTTTGCATGCTTTCAAAATATCCATAATTTTAAGTCAGACTAAATTTTGCTTGGGGGAATGCTTCTTTTATATGTAAAGTCTCTTTAGAGGCGTTTTAAATTCCGCTTACTCTGGGCACTTCCTGGAAGAGGATCTTTTCTGTTTCTTGGCTTTGCTGATCGTCTACTACATTCTGCAGACCCATGGTAAGCACACAAACATAACACACAAAAGTCAAAACCGCAGGCTGTGCGGCTACACAGTCCCCTTTTCTTATATGGCTGGTACTTAGCAGGGGATTGGCACCTCGGGCAAGGTTTTAATGCTTCATCAATAAAAAGTGTTTTGGCAACCTGCAGTAAAAGCATATATACTAAATCTTCTAGTTTCATATAGACAATCACTTTATTTCAAACTCTGTAAATATTTATTTCTATTAAGATAATACTTACCCTAACATATTCTTCCTGTTTACTATGTGAGTCATTAATTGAAGAGCTTGCTACAGGTGTCAAAACTTCTCCCCAAGGAGAAAATGTTGAAACCTGTTCTTTCTCAGAACTTGGTGTCCTAGCCTGAGCTTGTACAGAACTTAAAGCTGATCGATTTGAAAGCTGAAACCGAGTGGCAGCATCCTGAACATTTAACACAGCCTGCTGTGGTAAAAGACAAGAGGAGTCAATACTGTAATATCAAAAGTTCTAGGACAGCTTTCTGATGCACATGTATTTAAATGTTTGGACGTGGTTTTACACCACTAGAATATTTTCCCTAAACCACTGGACATGGTTTTACACAACTAGAATTTTCTCCCTAAATCATGTTTAAAAATTGAAAAATAGCCCGACAGGTGTGGCTTAGCAGTTAAGTGTCGACCTATGAACCAAGAGGTCATAGTTCAGGTCAGGGAACATGCCCAGGTTGCAGGCAAGAGGCAGCCAATCAATGATTTTCTCTCATCATTGATGTTTCTCTCTCTCTCTCTCTCTCTCTCTCTCTTTCTCTCTCTCTCTCTCTCTCCTTTCCTCTCTGAAATCAATTTTTAAAAATTGAAAATAAATGTTAGCTTTTAGTTTGCATGATTATTTTTCTGTTTAAGGCATGGGTTGGAAGACTTTTCCTAAAAAAAGTCAGATAGTGTATATTTTACACTTCTCAGGTCAGATAGTCACAGCTACTCAACTGCCATTTTAGCAAAAGCAGCTGTAGAGATAGGTAAATGAGAGAGCAGTGCTAAGGTCTGATAAAACAATTTAAAAATACAGGTGATGGCTCAGCCAGTGATTCAGTGGTTGAGTGTTGAACCTATGAACCAGGAGGTCATGGTTCAATTCCTGTTCAGGTCATATGCCCAGAGGTGTGCAGGAGGCAGCCGATCAATGATTCTCTCTCATCATTGATGTTTTCTATCCCTTTCTCCCTCTCTCTTCCTCTCTGAAATAAATAAAAACATATTTTTTAAATATAAAAATAGAGGCGATGGGCCCTGGCCGATGTGGCTCTGTGGTTGAAGCATCAGCCAGCCAGTGCACCAAAGGGTTGCAGGTTCGATTTACAGTCAACGCCATGTACCTGTGTTGTGGTTAGGGTGCATGCAGGAGCAACCAGTCCAGAGGCAATCGATTGATGTTTCTCCTCTCCTCTCCTCCCTCCCTCCCTCACTTCCACTCTCTGAAAGGCAATGAGAAAAATGCCCTCATATGAGGATTAACAACAGCAACAAAAAAAATACAGGTGATAGTGAGGATTTGGCCCTGAGACTGGAGTTTGCCAACTTGTTTTAAGCCAGGATCTAAGAAGGCAATGAATCCTTTTAAAAGTTTGCTACGGGATATCATGAAATTCTTTGAAGGTTCTTACCTTTGCCACATATCAAAAGAGTAATGGGATTAGACTATGAGACTCAATTTGTTTGGCTGTTGTTTGCAATACTTATAAATACTTGATTCTTTTTTACCATTAAATTTTAAACAGCTTTGATATTTTAAAAGGATAAGAAGCAATCACTCTTATCTGAATTGGATTTCTACAGCACTCAAATATTTAGCCAAGAAATATTCTCAATGAGTAATCCTTACAACCTTCTATTGGCGTTCTTAACCAATCATCAAAATAAAGTGAACTGCAGGTAAATTTCCACATGTGTTCAACTATAATTGTGTTTCCTCTCCCTTGATAGTCTTCTTTAGCCACTATTGGCTTCTAGCAATGGGGAAACCTAAAACATGAGAAATTACGGCAGAATAAATTTAGGAAATTTATTAACCTGAGGTTAGTTGGTCATGATCAATTACATGATTAACAGTTTAACAACATATATGTAAGTGTAATGGATGAATTGATTTTCAGGAATTAGAATTCAGTTGAACTTTTTCAAGGACTCAATACATCTCTATATTATATTTCTATAAATGATTTGTAGCCTAGGCCACAAGCACATGACACAATAGCACACAAAAATTTCAATGAATTTTTATGAAGTTGGTAAACACAGTGATTATGCATGCACCAAGAGAATAGAGATATGTTGTTGAAGCAAATTTCAGCCACAGAAGTAACATTCATTCATTTAACAAATATTATGGAAGACCTAAGGTGCCAAGTGAATTAAACAGTTCCATCCCTGTTCTGGAGCAATTATTTGTGTGTGCAATTATCTCTGAACAGTACAAAGCAAAGCAGTTAACAAAGGCACATGTCTGTGAACATCTAAATTTTCTGAAACATAGTCATCAACATGTTACCAGAAAACATTTAAATGTGAGAATGGAGTCACCTTATGTTTGTTCATTTCCATGATTATAAAAAAAAACAAAAAACAGTGCAGAATACAGGAAATTTAGAAATGCAATGGAAAAGGTGTAGTATTCCAATTGTAATGTTCATTCTCACTGCTGCAAAGCAAACATAATATTGAGATCCTATTGCCCGTAGCTGGTCTGTGCCTTCTAATTTGCACACATAAGGAGCTTTCAGTGATGCTATACAAGTGTGAGAAAAACTGTCTAACAACTTTGTTTCATATGTTTGTTTTGGTTAATGATACATTAGAATAGTTCGGTAGAAAGCATCCAGTCCGCATTAGAATAAGAGGGCACAGGACACCAGGAAGGATGTCCCTGAGGAAAAGAAGGAACAGGTAGAATACCTGATATGTTTGGACTTGCAGAGAGGAGATTTCCAGTTCTGGTGGATAATAGGAGATGAAATCAGGGACCTGTATAGAGAAACACTAAGCAAAAAAGAAAGAAACTGGGAAATTATTAACTCTGGGGGTAAAAAAAAAGTTATATAAAAAAATCTGCATATTACAACTGTCAAAAAGTCATAATCATCTCAACAGTCTTCATAATGTGAGTGCATAATTCTGATTCACTCCCAAGTGGTGTAGTTATACTCATTAAGATAGAAGAATGTGAGAAAAGCATTCAGAGAGGTGGGTAGATAGTGCTAGTAGTGATGAGAGGCTAGAGAACAGACAATCCTGTAGAAAAAAAATAGCAGTTAAGGCATTCTATTTAGAAATGTCAGAAGGAACAACTGAAGAATTGAAAGTGATTATCCCGATGGGTTAAGAAGAGTAGGAATGCAGAGGGCAGGAGGATGTGTTTTAAGTCTCATTGTCCAATTTAACTCTAACTATGTATTAGTTTTACTTTGAGAAAAACTTTTAGCCCTAGCTGGTTTGGCTCAGTGGATAAAGTGTCAGCCTGCAGATTGAAGGGTCCCGGGTTCGATTCCAGTCAAGGGCACATGCCCTGGTTGTGGGCTCGATCCCCAGTAGGGGGCATGCAGGAGGCAGCCAATGGATGGTTCTCTCTCATCATTGATGTTCCTATCTCTCTCTCCCTCTCCCTTCCTCTCTGAAATCAATAACAATATATTTTTAAAAAATTGTTAAATCAAACCAAAATAAAGAAAAAGTTCAAGTAAGGGGGAAAAAGTATAGTCCTTTAAGAAATCAAGTTTTAAAAAAATGGTGGCTAGGCTATGAAAATAATATTTTATTTAGAATTACCTAAAAGGTTGCCATACACAATCACAAGTTTCAACCTTATAATATGTAAGGAGTACATGGGGCTTAAAGTTTAATATTAGTAGGTTCTAGCTTTAAAAAGGTGTGTTTTAAGTCTGTCATTAGCATATAGGGCAGCACTCTAAAAAGATACATTAGGAAGACAATAAATATCTTCACTATTATAAGCTCCCCAAGCCAACAGCTGTAACCGTAAGTTTCCAGGAGCTATGAATAAGTTGTAAGGCAACTCATTACAAGCAAGATGGTAAAACTTTTCTCCAAAGTAAAATAAAAAGTCAGAGCAGTCCCTAATATTTCATTGTAATGAGAAACTCACCCATTTGTATCTGGGTGCTCTTATTTGTCTTACGTTATGCTTCATTTCAATTATTGTATTTTATCAAATTGGAAATTTCCTTTAATATGCTATTAAATACTTTCGACTAGGGCAAGAATAAAAGGGTGAACTCTCACTCTCTTTTGGTATTGATGCCTAAGAAATATCTAAAAGTTTGAACATACAAGAAGGATGGTTGCCAGAATCATCAGATGCCTATTACAGCAAGGAGGACTTTTCTTGTACCCTCAAAGCTGGATCTCAAATCTTCAAAAGGGGTACAAGTTTATGGTGCTTTACCAGTCATAATCTGCCATGCTCACTCACCTCTAGGCCTTCATATATATTACTAGAGGCCCAGTGCATGAAATTCATGCACGGCGGGGGGGGGGGGGGGGGGGGTGTGTCCCTCAGCCCAGCCTGCACCCTCTCCAATCTGGGACCCCTCAAGGGATGTCCAATTGCCTGTTTAGGCCAGATCCCAGAGGACATCCCTCTCACAATTCAGGACTGCTGGCTCCCAACTGCTCGCCTGTCTGCCTTCCTGATTGCCCCTAACTGCTTCTGCCTGCCAGCCTGATCACCCCTAACCACTCCCCTGCCAGCCTGATTGATGCCTAACTGCTCCCCTGCCAGCCTGATTGCCCCTAACTGCCCTCCCCTGCAGGCCTGGTCCCCCCCAACTACCTTCCCCTGCAGGCCTGGTCCCCCCCAACTGCCCTTCCCTGCAGGCCCGGTTGCCCCCAACTTCCCTCCTCTGCTGACCTGGTCACCCCTAACTGCCCTCCCCTGCAGGCTTGATTGCCCCCAACTGCCCTCCCTTGCAGGCCTGGTCCCTCCCAACTCCCCTCCCCTGCTGGCCATCTTGTGGTGGCCATCTTGTGTCCACATGGGGGCAGCCATCTTTGACCACTTGGGGGCAGCCATCTTGTGTGTTGGAGTGATGGTCAATTTGCATATTAAGATTTTATTAGATATGATGTGTTGGAGTGATGGTCAATTTGCATATTACTCTTTTATTAGATTGGATTCCTTCTGCTGGAACACTATTCTGTCTCAGCTGAGATACACTTTTTCTGAAAAGCCTTCTCTTGATCCCTAAGTATCAAATATTCCTTTTAAATGTTCCAATAGAACTAATTCTGGTCACCCCTACCTATATCATTCACAAGACATGAGCTCCAAGAGAGCAGGGACCATGTCAGGAATGTTCGCCATTGTATTCTAAGCAACTGGCACATATCATCCACTAAAAAGACTGAAAAAATGCTGTAGGAATATCTAATTATGAATAGGATCCAGTATATCACTAGTATTCAAATACTGCTAACAGCACATACACTAAACAACAACAAAACCCAACAAGATGTTCTTGATGCTAGGTAGTCTACTCCACTTATAGTCCAGAAGGAAATAGAGTTTGGGAAAAGAAAAGAGGTGAGAGTGAATGTTTGCTAAATGGAAAAGGGTAAAAGACAGGAAAATCAAATTTGGTTGCCCAGCAATATGGAATTAATAGATGTTTATATTTTAGAATCCATTTTAGAAAAGTATTATATACATTACCTTAGCATCTGTTTTCAGTTGTGTGAGATAAAATCTCCTCCTCTGATTTGCTTTTTTATTTTGAACAATAATTTCACGCCAATTTCTGCTTACGCTCCAAACACTATGACAAAAAGATCAGTCCTTATATTGTATATATACCACAAGATTAACATTTTCTGTATATGGCAATTAATAAGAAAAACTGTTTTTAAAGATTTTGGACAGTAAATTTTAAACATAAAGTTTACATTAAAATATGATTTAATCTATATCAGTTTCTTATGGTTTCACCATATGAAAGAAATCTTATTAAATATATGTCAGCATTACGTTGATAAATTATCTTATAAATGGTTAAGGGAAAAACACAGTTTAATGTAAAGCCAATATGAGTCCATGGGAGACTGATTAAGAGGATTTCATTTCAAATGTGATACTAAGATTGAAAACATGACTTGCAGCAAATGATTATCATTTATAGAATAAGAGATTTTTTACTTTAATCAATTTCTTTTATAAATGTATTTAACAAATCTGTCATTTTCATTAAACAAACAGAACAATCAATCCTTCATTGGAAGTACTAAATGTCAAATAATAAATACTATTATGGGCAGCAGTGCAAAGTTTCTATCTTATAAATCACAGTTTAAGAGAATGAAGCAACTAAAGGAAAAATTATATTCAGTGATTGCTTGTTAATCAATAACTTTGACTATACTATTAAAGAAAAGTAATCCTTCAAAATTAATCCTTGTTAATCTTGTCTTTTTATTACTTTAAACTAATTACTAAAAGACAGTTGAAAAACAAAGTCACATAAGTTAATATTTGAGCTGTCAACACTACTATTCTTCCAGCTACCATGGTTGTTTCAGTTGCCATTGCCTCTCCCTAAACTGGTACATGCCTCTTATAGCAGACTGATGAAAGGGAACACGCAGAAAGTCACCCATTAATTGGGAAGAAATGAACTATATACTGGGTATTTACCACAGCTATTTCAACTAACTATAATCTCCAATGACCAAGAATGAACACTGCTATTATACATGCATTCTACAATACAAATACTATAAATTTTAAGGGCTGGGCAGGAAAGGTAATTATTGAAAATACTAGAGGCCCGATGCATGAAATCCGTGCGGGGGTTGAGGGGTTCCCTCAGCCCGGCCTGTGCCCTCTCAAAATCTGGGACCCCTCACTCCTAACTGCCCGCCTGCTCGCTCCTTACCGCCCACCTGCTTACTCCTTACTGCTTGGCTCGAAGCTCCTTAGCACTGCCGCAGAGGCGGGAGAGGCTCTCGCTACCGCCACTGCGCTCACCAGCCTTAAGCCAGGCTTCTGGCTGAGCAGTGTTCTCTGTGGGAGCACACTGACCACGGCTGCCCCCCTGGTGGTCAGTGTGCGTCATAGTGACTAATTATTCTGGTCACTGGGCTTTTATATATATAGATGATTATCAACTACTCCCAGAAGTGAATACCCAAAAGCATCACCTTAAGTTTTCATTTTAACTAGTCAGTATACAAATACTCCAGCATATAAAAATAAAATTCCTATATCTCAGCCATCACTTCACTTTTAAACAAATTATCTCATTTAAACATTTTTAAAAGATGTGCACATATATGTGTACTAATCTGTTTATTACCCTACTTGGGTTAAACCAAGTACATTCATGATCAAATCTATTTGGAAAGGCTTTACACCTTAATAAGCTTGTGGAAATTCTAGATTAGAAATTCAGAGGACTCAATTGTAGATCTGGATCTATCCTTATCTCCTTGAATTATTGGCTGGTCACTTCTCTGGAGCTCAGTTTTCTCGTTTTCAAAATACAGGATTGGACTAAATATGTCAGACTTCCAGCTATGAAATTCTACAATTTTCTGCAATAGCCTACAAGTAATTTATGTGAGGAAGGTGAAGCAGGGCTCTAATGGAAATTGTGTAGCCATAAAAACAGTAAGGACTCCATGAACCAAACTGACATATCCCTATCAAAAAAAGAGGTTCACTAACTCTCCTGCATGTTCTCCCCCAACCATTACCTTGCAGAAATCCTGTTTCACATGACTTCCTGCCTTCCTAGTTATGGCATTCACAAGGGTCTTGTCTTCTGATAGTCCTGGGACTCTTCAAAATTGCCAGTATGAACAGGGTCTCACTTTAGTCTTTGTAACCCTAGTCCCCACCCTCAATACTCCTAAATGTCTTAGTTTCTCTTTAGTTATATAGCAGTAGTCAATACTCTGAAATGTCTGGGATCACAAATTCTTCAGTTTCTAATCCCTTAAAATTCCCCAAATTAATTAATTTCCATTGCTGTTGGCAATTAAAATGAAATAATCTATATTCCCTTGGTCTCTAGAACTTAAATAACTAAATGCTATCCTTTGTATATTGTAATTTCTTAGTCACCATAATGCTTTATATTATTTCTGACCAAGTATTATACTTTACTACAATTTTAAATCTGACAACAGGATGTGAACTATTAAATAAATCATTAAATAACTTACATGGAATAAAGCATGCCATTTTGAAAATCTAAAGTACAACTTCTATAAACTCTCCTTCCAAATGTCAGGGACATGAACTTTATCCCAAAGACTATATTATTGCTTCTAAAGCAGGCTTTTAGCCTGGCTGGTGGTGCTCAGTGGATTGAACATCATCCCATGGACTAAAAGGTCACGGGTTTGATTCCTGGGTATGACCAAGTTGCAGGCTCGATCTCCAGTGTGGGGCTTGCAGGAGGGAACTGATAAATGATTTTCTCTCATCATTGATGTTTCTACCTCTCTCTCCCTCTCCCTGGCTCTCTGAAATCAATAAAGATATACATATTTTTAAATGTTGCCCAGTTGGTGTGTCTCAGTGGTTGAACATCGATCCAAAAACCATAAATTCCTGGTCAGGGTACATACCCGGATTAGGGGTTCGATCCTCAATACAGGGCATGTAGGAGGCAGCAATCAATCATTGGTGTTTCTCTCTATCCCTCTCTTTCTCTTTCAAAAAATTAATATAAACATATTTTAAAATTTCTTAACGTGTTAAAAGTCTTTCATTTCAGAAAAAAAAATATTTCTTACCTGCATAGGCTTTCTGCAGACAAGGAATCTAAAACAACTGCAAGAATATGCTTTAGATTTCTATATTTTAATTCTGTTAAGATGTCTAGTTTTTCTATACCCATTTTCTTGCCAATCAGTCCTGCAAGTACGCACTGCAGTACAGCTATTTTTGCCTCATCCCTGTCTTCTAAGAATTCGCGTGTACCACTTTGCTGGAATTTTTTGTTTTTCATAAAGAGCTCATGCACTAACTGCAAGGCTGGGGTGTTTGATAAATTATTAAAGCCTAAAATCAGTTCCTCACTCTGACTGTCACTGCTAGGCTGACTCTCTGAGATGTCTGAAGAAGCTGGTGTTGTTTCAGATTCAAAGTGGGTGATCTGGCTTTCCTCTTCTGTCTCAGACTGTGAGCCTTGTTCCCGAAGGGTGGACAGTCTTCTCAACCTTCCAAGGCGCCTTGACCTTCTTATGGTGTCCTCCACTTTAAGAGTTCCCTTATGTTTCTGAAGTAGTTCTTGAAAAGAACTCTCCTGGTCAGAGAGGGAATCTGATTTATCAAAGAAAAGTGAGTAAAAACCACTGTCTTCAGGTGTTGAAATATTGCTTCTCACTTGAGGAAAAAGCCTTTGACTTGCCTTAAATTTAATGTTTGCTACAGGGCTATTTATTGGGGTCACAAATATGTCCTCATCTGTTTCACAAGTTGTTCCACTACCAGAGGATCCCAGAAGTTCAGGAAATGTATTCTCATCATTAACACATGGACTACTATCACTAAAGTCATGGGTGATAGAGTCTTTAAAATTATTGCCCTGAATTGGTGATATACATTCAACTTCAAACAGGCTACAGTCATCTTTGGAGTCATCAACTGTGGAAGTCTTCTGTTGAGAAAAATTAAGTCTCAATTTTTGAGGGCTTGAAGTCGCTTCTTCTGTTTTCAAAGTACTAGTAACTAAAGCACTAAAATTATTTTGCTTTGGAGAACCTGAAGCACTGCTTGGAATATCTGTTTCAAAGTTGAGAACCTCGCTTAAACAACTTTCTATAGAACTATCTTGTGATTCAAAATTTCCCTTTAGAGGAGAGAAAGAATCATCCAGCCTTCTGGGCCACCGTAAATAACGTTTTCTATTGATTCTAGGAGTTTCACAAAAGTCTGGGGGTATGGCCGATTTCTTCCTAAAGAAGACAATTCTCTTTTTTTTAGTAGGGGTTTCTAAAGGATTTGTTAAGCTCAGACTTGTTTCAAAAATTTCATAGTTTAATGTTGGGTCTTCGTGCTTCTTTACCCAAAATTCTTTATCTTTATCAAAGCTGCAAGGTTTTAACAACTCACTGTAGTCAGTATCTTGAAATGAAAATGTGGAACAAAAATCTCTGAAGCTGGAGTACTTGATTTTGACGGGAGAGTCCATCTCATTTCCCACTCCAGTTCCAACCTGACCTGAATGCCTTTCTGACATCTTCAGAACCTGTTTCTAAAACATGAAAACAAATGTTATTCTTCCTTTGAAATGCACAGCCTGACAACTTACACCAAAATACACTATTTGTGATGAGTACAGATAATAACAGAAATTTTATGACAATAAAAAGTTATTTTTTACTTGACTATGCATAGGCTAAGCACCATGCACAGGTATTTTCTTGAACTATACTTGAGGAGAAAAAAAAATCTGGCAGTATAATTTTACATGATTTTATTACCTTATGATTTTAACAGCACTAAAGTATAACAGCACTAAAATACCACTATTTGTGGTAAATCTACTCTTTATAATGTTCTTGAAATTCCAAATAAAAATTTCAATTACTTAAAGAAATGTGACTCAGTAATTATATATTTATAAGGAATGACACTAGCAAATACTTTACTCCTTAATTTTTCCAACAGTATCATCACATTCCTTCTTTTTAGAAACTCAAATTAAATCTTAACTCAAAGGAAGAAAGATATCAAAAGATACTAAGATAACTGTTAATCTTTCAAAGTTTTCTCCAGACCAAATATAATTTTTCTCTATTAAAAAATCCTGAGAAGATATATTTTAACTATAATGGGAAAGTAATTTATTTATGCCTAAGTTATATCAGTTAAATATTTGAATGCATGAGGCGGTGCTGTTTTTTTTTTTTTTAATTGCTATTCTAACCACAAAATCAAATGGTTTCTTTATAATGATCATTACATCATTATTACTTGGCAAAGTATCTTAGTCTTTTTCAGCCTATATTCTTTTCTGGCAAATTTCACATGTTTCTTTATGATCTCGATCCCCTTAGATTCTGAGAATCACTGCTATCTTTTGCACATGCTTACCAGCCAAGACTATCAACTTTTGCTTTCTAGAATTTTTATATTTTAAAACAAATTGTTTTCAATGTATTAATAAAATAGAATATGTTTTAACATTTCACCCCCAACCACGAATGTTTCCCCCTCTCTAAGAATCATTCTAGCAACAGTTTCGTTCATGTCATTTGACAAAATTAAGTCAAGGAATCCTTTCAAAAAGTTAAAACAAATGCAACTATTCTACTACTTCACCACTAGGTGTCTCATGGTGCTAGACTTTGGGAAACTGAGAGGCAAATTGTTAGAAATGAAGTGGTGGTGGAGAGGGGGCTGGCTAGAAGGGATAAGTGGGTGTGGGAGAAGGGGGACATATGTACTACTTTTAACAATAAAGATTTATAAAAATAATTAGTCCATAAAAAAACCCTATAGGCTACTTGTTATAAACATACAAAAAAAAAAACACCCAAAAACTTCCTAATTTTTTCCTGTTCACACACATTTGAAGCTGTCTCTGCCCTAATTGGTTTGGCTCATGGATAGCATTGGCCTGTGGACTCAAGGGTCCCAGGTTCGATTCCGGTCAAGGGCATGTACCTTGGTTTCGGGCACATTCCCAGTAGGGGGTGTGCAGGAGGCAGCTGATCGATGTTTCTCTCTCATCGATGTTTCTCTCTATCCCTCTCCCTTCCTCTCTGTAAAAAAATCAATAATATATATATATTTTAAATGTTGCTTCAAACGTGCTATCTTTGTTGTCAACATGGCCATCTTTCTACTATCCTGACATTGGTCTGAAAGAAAACTTGGTTCTTCAAAACTAACTTTTAAATTATTTAAAGTTATTCATGCCAGCCCCCGCTGGTCTGGCTCAGAGGGCAGAGCCTTGGCCTGCGAACCAAAGGGTCCGGGTTCCATTCCCGTCAGCGCACAGGCCGGGGTTGGGCTGATCCCCAGGAGGGGCCGTGCAGGAGGCAGCCCATCAATGACTCTCTCATCACTGATGTTTCCCTCGCTCTCTCCCTCTCCTTTCCTCTCTGAAATCAATAAAACTATAGTTAAAAAATAAAATTCATGCCAAATCACGGAATTCCCATTGACTTACTTAATTTTACTGACTCAACAGTTCACTGATGAATCAAACAAGCCTCCTTAATATTCAGTTTTTAACACCAGGCTCCTCATAAAGGGTTGAGAACGATTCTCTCTATTGTGCTCTTAGAAAGAAGAAGAAGAAGAAAAAAAAAGCACTTGTCAAATAGGATAATGAAATACGTATTTAACTATATCAAAACCAAACCTCCTTCATCTGATCAAGTGGGACATCTTACCACCAGTAAATCTTGAGCTCTTAGATGCCAAAGTTACGTAGGTTTCCAAACAAGAAAATCTCTCCCTTTGCCTTTAAAATTCATGTCAAAGGAACATCGCTTAAAGAGAAGAGTTTAGCGTGAGGAACCGATTGAAACGTGCAGGAGAGTCTGGAAAGGACACGGGGCAGGGATTCTCACTCTTGGAAAGGCCGAAATCACATTAAATTCCCTTCAGCTTTTCCGGACAACAGGCATTTCAATACCCTGGTTTTCTCCAGCTAGTGTGAGAACTGAGGAAAAGCCCCAAATTCAGGTTTCTGGGGCTCCCGTGGAAGCGGGGCGCCCACCGGCCTCCCCGAGGTGCCCTGGGCGCGCGCGGCCGGGTAACGGTCTCTCCGCCGCTCCCCCCACCCCGACCTCCCCCCGCGGGGCGGCTCCGGCCGGGAGAGCCGCTGGCAGGCCGGGGTCGAGCGGTGTCACCTGGAGCCCAGCGAGTGAAGGGACGGTTTCGAGGCGCTCTCTGCTCCCAGCACCTGGAAAACAAAGTGGGGCGCGGGGCTGAGGGACGCCCAGAGGCCCTCTGGGCCCCACACACCTGGGACCCCACTCTCACCCCCTGGAGACCAAGGGGCCGCCGCACCCACGGGGCCGGGCGCCGAGCCGAAGGGCGGGAGGGGAGAGAAGCGGCTCTGCCTGGTGAGCCCGGGAGGAGCCCGGGAGGAGCCGCGGCCTCGCCCCCCGGGAGATCCGCTACGGCAACGCCCACGCCAGGTTCGCGTGGGGCCGCTGAGTTTCCCTCCTCCGGTTTGAACCGCCCGCCCCGAGTGACCGTTACACCCCCACGGCCGCCCCGCCCCTTCCTACGCCCCGCCCCAGTCTTTGCTCCGCCCCGCAGGCCCCGCCCCAGTCTTTGCTCCGCCCCATAGGCCCGGCCCCAGTCTTTGCTCCGCCCGCCCCTTCCTCCGCCACGCCCCTCCCGCGCCCCGCAGGCCCCGCCCCCACAGGCCTCCCTGCGCTCCTCAGGCCCCGCCCCAGTCTTTGCTCCGCCCCGCAGGCCTGGCCCCAGTCTTTGCTCCGCCCCATAGGCCCGGCCCCAGTCTTTGCTCCGCCCCGCAGGCCTGGCCCCAGTCTTTGCTCCGCCCCATAGGCCCGGCCCCAGTCTTTGCTCCGCCCGCCCCTTCCTCCGCCGCGCCCCTCCCGCGCCCCGCAGGCCCCGCCCCCACAGGCCTCCCTGCGCTCCTCAGGCCCCGCCCCAGTCTTTGCTCCGCCCCGCGCTCCATCTGCCCCGCCCCAGCCTTCGCCCAGAGGATCTCGTCCTCTCCTGCCTACCCTTCCATCCCCACCCAAAGCATCACAAGAGGTTCCCAATCTGATGGGCTCTTCCTCTCCACATTCTCACGTTGGGGGAGCTTTATAGAGAGAGGATACTACAGTGGATGCCATTAAAAACATTGTAAGGGAATACTTACTTGGAAATGTTTCCAGAGATAAGTCTGAATAGCAGGTGACAAACAGAATGGCCTCATTTAGGTGAGAAGTACAGATATGTGCAGTCTATGGTCTAAAAGGTCTAACTTGGTTACAGTATGTATTTCTAGACAGGATTGTGCTTGGTTTTTAGGCATCTAAAAGGGGATGTTTTATCTTATTTCCTGGGCACCTATTATAAACCAGGCTTCATCCATCTCCCTAGTCTCCTTTTTCTGGCTTCTTTTTCTCTGCCTATTCCCTAAAATGGGTGTCCTACCTCAGCCTTTTCCTTGCTTGTACCATTCTGTGCCAACACAGTTCTCCTTCACGGCTTCAGTCATTACTTTTAAGCCAGTCGCAGCTGCCACCACTCTACTCTGACTGGACATTTCTCCATCCGTTGCCCCTTAGTCATCCAAAATGACATAAAATCAAGTTCACTAACAGTTATTAAGCTCCAACGATGTGCTAATTACTGGTCTGGGTGCTGGAAATCTAAAGATGAGTAAGGCACAGTTACTGTCCCTAAGGGGCTCACTGGTATAAGTGCTATAATAGAGAAACAGTGGTGGCACAAAGTAAGAGGGGTGGGGGGCAGAGCTAACTTCATAAAGTCAGGTGGATTTTGAAGGACAAGTGACAATTTAAAAGGCATGTAAGCCCTGGCCGGTGTGGCTCAGTTGGTTGGAGCATTGTCCTGTGCACCAGAACATCATGGGTTCAATTCCCATCAGGGCACATACCTAAGTTGCAGGTCTTGTCCACGGTTGGGGTCCACCGGTGGCAACTGATGTGTCTCTCACATTGATGTTTCTCTCTCTCTCTCTCTCTCTCTCTCTCTCTCTCTCTCTCTCTCTCTCATCTCTCTATCCCCCCCCCCCCACCTCTTCCCTTCCACACTCTCTCAAAATCAATGCAAAAATATCCTCGGGTTAGGGTTAACAACAACAACAAAGAGCAGTTAACAGGGAATTTCAAACACAAAACAAAACGTGCAGGCTCTGGTGGGGTGGTTCAGTTGGAGTGTCATCCTACGCGCAGGAAAAGGCTTTGGATTCCTGGTCAGGGACAGGTGATCTATGTTTCTCTCTCACATGTCTCTATTTCTGTTTCTGTCTCTGTCTCTCTCTCTTATTTTCTCTAACACACACACACACACACACACACACACACACACACACACCATATCCTCCAGTGAGGACTTAAAAAAACAAAAAAATGTGCAAGATCAGGAAAATGGAAACAGTTGGGCGGGTACATTAGAGAAATTGCATTTGTTATAACTGGAGACAAAGATTTGTTTGAGGCAAAGGCGAAAAAAATCTTGAGAAGGGTAAGAAGCCAAGTCATGGCAAGTTTTCCATGCATATTAACTTCAGTGTCTGAAGGTTATCCTCTGCAGAGCATTTTGAAAGACTCCGGTGGCAGAATGGAGGACAGAAGGAAGGGAGGTGAGCTACTGCATTGCTCTGGAAGATAGAGGGGGTGGAGAAGAACCTGGACTCACATATTACATTGGCAGAACCACTGCACAGGGGACATGGAGTGACTGAAGAGTAGAGGTTTTCAAGAAATTAAGATGAATTCAATATGAGGTTGTTGAGATACCTGTAGGACTTAAGGATTAATGAATTACACATTCTTTAAGAGAGCGTAGCTCTTCAAACAAATCTCTATTACAGCATCTCTATTACAGCCATATGCCCTTCTCTGCCCCGCCTTTGTAATTCTCTGAATTTTGTCTGAGTAATTTCTGACCTTCTAAAAGACCATGTTATCTAGTTATTGTGTTTAATTTTTTAAAGTATATTTGTATTGATTTTAGAGAGGGCGAGCGAGAATCACTGATGGGCTGCCTCCTGCATGCCCCCTACTGAGGATCGAACCCACAATCCCGACATATGCCCTGGACCAGAATCGAACCCCGGACCCTTCAGTCCGCAGGCCTACGCTCTATCCACTGAGCCAAACCAGCCAGGGCAGAACATCCTTTTCGGTTTCTCTCCCACCCCCCTCTGCCCACCTGGAGAAGTGACTTTCTACCGACTTCTTTCATCAGAAAAACAAACCTCACTACACTTAGGGGACTGTTACAATGCTTTGCTTTCCTGGAAAATGAAAATAGCTGAGGACGAAACAGGAATCTCTTGCCCACAGTCCAACCTGCAAAAACCTCGGCTGTTCCGCCAGCGCTCAATCCCGGTCCCTCGGCCCCGCCCACGGACTGAAGAGGGGAAGGGGCGGGGACTGAAGAGGGAAAGGGGCGGGGACTTGGTTGCGTCACAAGCTGGCGCCGGAAGTGGGGTGCGGACGACAAGGTGCTGCAGTCTGTTTGGAATCATCGCAGCGAGGGCAGTGTGTCGGTGCTCAGTGAGTAGGGGGGTTGCCTGGTTGGGATTTGGGGTGGGTATTTGGGCCCAAACGGGAAAGACACTCGAGGCTTAAAGGCCCGGTGTGGGGTTAGGGTTGGGAGAGGCTGGGGATCGAGTCGATGCTGTGAGTCCTTTGCCTGGTTTCCTTGGTTTAGCGGCTTAGCTGTTGGGAGTTATTAGTCTTCCCTTATCTTTGGGTCGCATGGTGCCCAGTTGAGAGAGATCATTTTTTTGGCTATCCTTTGCTAAAGTTTGGAGAAGTGGAACTTTCACTTGTGCTAAATGAGAATGCGAGCTTTGCCAGTCAGTTCTGAATTCGTCTGCCTCCTTCTAAGCCTGTGCATATTAACTGCTCTAAGCCTGGGCTTCTTCATGTGTAAAATACGAGTAATACTTCGTAGGATTGTTGTAAAGTTTATAATAAAGTAACATGTATAAGTGAAATAGCATATGTGACGTATTTATTTATTGTGTCCAGTTTGTGGATAAGTGCACAATACGTTGTGGGGTGTTTTTTTGTTGTTGTTTTATTTCGTCCTTTAGGCCTATGCATAGTATTTGAAAATGTACAGATTAGGAACTGGGACCTTTTTAGCCTTCTCTGAGAATAATGGGGACTGGTTGGGTTTGTGATACTCAGTATTACATCTGATTTCAGGGATTAACAATGGACACCCAGAAGGACGTCCAACCCCCAAAGCAGCAGCCAATGATCTATATCTGTGGAGGTAAGAGTAGCACTCACCTAAAGTAAGACTATATTACTTCACTTTTTAAAAATTATTATTTTCTCTTTGGCTTAAATGAGTCACTCATTTTAAAATTATAAAGCAGAAACTTTAGCCACCATAAAAATCCTCTTGAGATTTCATTTTCTCTCCTAGAAAAAGTGCTTGCCCAAAATCTTCTTTCCCCCTTAATATATTGGTAATAAGCCTTGGCTGGTTGTCCAATGGTTAGAGCGTTGGCCTGGACATCAAAGGGTCTTGGATTGGATTCCCGGAGCATCTCTCTCTCTCTCTCTCTCTCCTCTCTCCCCCCAACCCCCCCCCCTCCCTTCCTCTCCCCCTCCCCCCCCAACCCCCACCCCCCCTTTCTGCTTTCTCCCTCCCTTCCAGCCTCTAAAAATCAGTGGAAAAATACCCCAGGTGAGGATTTAAAAAAAAAAAATTGGTAACAACAACATAACCTTGAGATTGAGTATATTTTAGTGATTTGGGTGAAAAATATATTGTTAAGATTTGCTTGTCTGTAATTTTTACCTTTTAGATACTGAATTAATGTGTTTTCTTTTGTAGAATGTCACGCAGAAAATGAAATAAAATCCAGGGATCCAATCAGATGCAGAGAATGTGGATACAGAATAATGTACAAGAAAAGGACTAAAAGATGTATCCTTTTAACTATGCTTTCTAAATAAGAGGTAGGAGGAAATTAAGAATTATGCTTGTGTTGATACTCAAAGACTAATTTCTGGTAAAAATGGTAATAACTTTTGGATTACTTACCCCCAAAAAGATACAGTCAGCATTTTCATGGATCAGTATGCCAGTGTATAGTCACATACTATATAATCTTAATACTAGTTGATTTTGGTTCTCATAAGTCTAATTTTCAGGGATTCTGTATTTAACTAAATACTCATGTGAGCTTGAGTTTATGGATAAACTAAATTATAGGAGAAATACAAATATTATGTATGCTACCAAATGGAAAAAGTGTGCCTTCCAAATTAATTGAAAGACTGAAAGGAAATTGTTATGTAGTAAAAAATATGTTTTTATTGATTTTAGAGAGAGGAAGGGAGGAGATAGATAGAAACATCGAAGAGAGAGAATCATTGATTGGCTGCCTCCTGCACGACCACCACTGGAGATCAAGCCTGAAACTCGGGCATGTGCCCTGACCCGGAATTGAACTGATGACCTCTTGGTTCATGGGTGGCTCAACGCTCAACCACGGAGCCACATGGGCTGGACTGCTTTAGTGTTTTTTGGTGCGTTGGTCTTTTGTATCATGGAAAGACAGCTAAAAAATTGTCATAATGATGGCGTCTATACTTTTGGGCTTTTAGATTAAATTACAAACTAGCACACTGTAAAGAGAAAGTGACTTGGAAGTATTAAAGTCTTTTATATAACTTAAATACTTTTTTTTTGTCCTTAACTCATTTTTATACAGTGGTGGTTTTTGATGCTCGATGAAACGGAATTCAGAAGAATATCTTCGTTTGCATTTGGATTTGCTGTTATTGTTGTATAGTTTTTGATGAGTGTACTTATCTTTATGCATACAGCTATATACACATGATTTCATTTTAAAAACGATATTGTATTTAGGTGTCTATTATAAAGATTGTTTTTTGTTCAGTTCCATGATTTGTAATTTAATTGTGTGTGTGTGTGTGTGTGTGTGTGTGTAATTTAATTTTGTTGTATATGTCATCTGACATGAAAAAGGTTAAAGGTGTTTCGCCAAACCACACTTTTAATCAAAACTTAGAGTCATTGGGGCCCTTGTTAAAAATAAAGCTTCCTAGGGCTCTCTAGGTCTGATTAAGTTCGTTCCTTGGAAACCACTGTTTTATATTACCAATTGGTAGTAAAGTCTCCAGCATCATTTTGTGTGGAGTGTAACAGTACACTTACTCTCAGTGTGCATACATCATTTGGAGTTACATTTTTCATTTGTTACTTGAAGTAGGCCTTTCTGTGTTTCTATGTGATGCTTGACTAGTTTTTAAATCTTGGGCAAGGGAAAAGAAGCTAATGGTTGCTTTCTGTAAGGGAAAATCAACCCCATATACAGATGAAGACTATTAAGGCAGGTGCAGTTCCAGGTGTAATCATTCATTAAAGTAAAAAAAAAAAAACTGCTTTCAAGATAAAAAAAAAAAAAATAGGGGTTGGTTTACACGGAATTACTGGATAAATGTTTAAAACTTTTGTCTTGATTTTAGGAATATCGATAGTTTGATACTCCATGTGTTCCAAGATTATCATCATATGGAACATATTGGTTTCCCTAATATTCATTTTGAAGGTCTGAAATATTCCAAGTTCTGTAAAATGTATTATGTACCATACAAGGTACTACCATGCTCATATTTTTAAAGAGTTCTTCCTTGATCCGGGTTTTCCTTTCGCCATGGCTTTCATAATTTGGTGATTCTGCTATATTCCTTCTTGACCTTGTCTTTTTTAGACAAGAGAGTCCCAACAAATAAGATATCTCTTTATGAACAACCCCAACTCACTGGATAATGTTGCTCTTAACGGCTCTGATTCCATCATAGGTCCCTTTCCTATCAGTAATTTAATTGAATATTGTTATTTGGTTAACTAGACAGATGTTTAATGGAGAAAGTATTACCACTGGAACTCACCATTTCAGTCCGTTACTTCCCTCTCTGTGTCTTCATCTATAAAATGGAAGTAATTTTACCTCTTGCCTATCTGGACAGTTTTAAGAAAAAAATGATACAATAAATATAAAATTGCTTTAAAAATTTCTTTTGAATAGTGCTCTGTAAATATAAAAGTCTGGGCTTGAAGTTCACACGTACCTTGTTCCCTACTAAGCTGCGTACTTAGACATGCATGTCTGTGAGAGAGGCATGGAACTTGGTTCACATCCAGTCCTGCTACTCAGAGACTGGCCAGTTAACTTATTTCTTTTAACTTCAGCTTTATTGTCAAAGTGGAACAGTTAATGTTGGTCAGTACAGTACTTTGATACTCTGAAGCTATTTTCAGAGATTTAATGAAAAATTAAAAAATATGTGAAATCAGAAATGACCGGTCCTAAGGAATAATAAATATCCCTTGTTAGCTGGCAGTATGATCTTACCAGGGTTCATTGCCTTGTTTGTATGATAGGCATGAAATTATAGCACCTACCTCAAAGGTTTGTTGCAAGTTAAAAGAATCCATAAAAACTCAGCCTAATAATAGCCCATGTTAATTATTATTACCATTACTGTATATTACCGTCTTCCACACATGATTGTTATTTGCCTTAGGATTCGTCTCCCAGCTAATCATTTTGCCGTCCTCCATGCTCTTCAAATTGCTCTTTCAAGAATACAAACTTCATGACAGCGTCCTGCTGGAAATCCTCAGTGGTTCCCCGTTTTGCTAAAATAAAAAATGATTTGGAATACTGTGCTTAGTCCTTGATAATACGACTCTCACCTCTGTCACCACTTCAGCTCACCTCTCACTCTTTTGGTTCTAAGATGTTTGCAGTGCCTTAAACAGGGAAGAGGCTTTTTCTCTTTCTGGCCTGTCCTTTCCCCCAGGCTTCTCTCTGCCTGAAATGAACTTGCCTGGTGTTCTTCACCAGCATCAGAATTTTGAAGGGTTGTTTTATTGTCTTCTAGCTTCCCGCATTGTTGAGAAGTCCAAAACCATGCTTGTTCTCAATCCTTTGTATGTGACCCATTTTCTCTCTTAAGAATTTTTGCCATTTTACAGTATGTGCATTTGTATGGTTTTCTTCCACTGTTTTTGCTCACTTGGGTACTTTCAATCTGGAAACCCAAGCTCTTCAATTTGGGGACATTTTCTTGAATTATATATCTTCTTGTTTCTTGGATGCAATGTCTTCTCTCAGTGAAGACTATACTGGTAATTTTCATTTGCCTCTGGAGTCTTTTTCCTTCGGGTTGCTTTTTATCCTGCTTGTTCATTCAGTATAAATATATATGTACATAATTATAACCAGAAAAAAAATTATGAGTGAAAACATAATTACAGCTCTTTCCCCGAATATTTAAAGGATTCCTTCCTATGCTGGAAGTAAAATATGAAGGCTGAGTGTTTTAGACTTAGGACATAATTTTTAATGACGGTTGCTAGCTAGAATAAGGTGTGAAGTGGCTTCACGTGCTCTGGGGCATGTGACCTCCGTTGCCTTTTCCCCAAGACATAATTTAGTAAACAACCTAAGGATTACATGCAAATTTAATTCCTAGCGTCAGCAATGGAAATAATTATATATAGTCATATTTTGAACATTAGAACTTTTACCACTATCAGTGCTCACTAATAGACCTTAGGTCTAATTTAAGTCAAAGGGGAAAGAAAAATATTTATTGAACTATTATGTGCTACGCGCGTGCTTTATATTATCTATTTAAACTAGACCGAAATAAAAAGAATTCCCCACAAATGAGCCTTACTGTTTTATCTGAATTGTAGTATATCTTCTTCACTTTTGTATATAGCGCCTAGTACAGTGTCTGACTCATAACCAGCACCCAGAAAATGATAAATGCATGAAAAGAAAGAGGGAATCTTGTCTTCATTTACTCTTCTGTATAAAGGGGGGGAAGTAAATCTAGGTTGCCGTGTAAATATCCTGAACGTTTAATTATGTCTCTGTAATTTAGTAGGAGTAGATACCAATTTACCTTGCAGGTAGTACAACCATCCAAAGGAGCAATATTTTAACTCGATCTGAAACTAATTGAAAAGGAGAGGAAAGGGAACTAACTCCCACTCCCACCCTCCTAATGGTCCTCTTTCCTGGGTGAAGCTGGCTTCTGTAACGCCAATCAGCGGGATGGCAGGTCGGGGACTAGCCAATCACCCGGCAGAGGGCCTAATCCCCGCCCCTGGCGATCAGCCCTTTGCACTTGACTCTCGGGCGTTGCGACACGCCCCTCCCTGCAAACCGCAGCGCAGCTGGTCAGCGCGGGGTTCTGAGAACCAGGTGAGTACCTGCCCTCCAGGAGTCAATTACGTGTCCCCATCGCAGTCCCCCCTCTGCGCCGGGGTGAAGGGCGGACGCGGAGGGGCCGATGCACTGTGGGCTAGAGTGAGGGGCGCCTGTGGCTTGAACATCCTTCCTCGTCGGGGGAAACAAACCCGGGGGCCTTTCCTTTCCGCGGATGTTGGGGCGGGGTCGCAGCGCGGGGGTTCCTGGTGACCAAAGCCTGGGAGTGGGGAACAAGTTCGTAGGGTCCTAAAGCGCCCCCTGACCGTTGCCAGTTGGCTGTGAGAGCTCGCGGATCGCGGCCAGCCCCTCCGCCCTCTCGAGCTGCGTTGTACATAGAAACCGTTGCTATGGCTGGAGGTTGTCATTTCCTCTCGGCCTCGGGCAGCAGAGGGCGCTCGGCCCTGTGGAGGCTCCAAAGGTGCTGAAGGGGGAAGAAAACAGGTTTTCGTGTTACTAGAGCATCGCAGTTTCCACTGGAGGTAATACGATAAGCTGAGTAGGAAATACAGGAAGTGGGTGTGGATCAGGATGATGGAGAAAAAAATGAAGGTTTTCCTAATCTGAAACAAAAATTCAAACAGATGTGGAAGAGTTTTAAAGAGAGCAAATAAGCCCGCCGGTGTGGTTCAGTGGCTCAACGCGAACCTATGAACCAGGTCAGGGCACGATTCCTCCTCAGGGTTGCGGGCGCGGTCCCCAGTAGGGGGCGTGCAAGAGCCAGCCGATCATCGATGTTTTTTTTTGTTGTTTTTTTTTTTCCGATCATCGATGTTTCTATCATTCCCTCTACCTTCTCTGAAATAAGTTAAAAAAAACACTATTTTTTTAAGAGAGCAAATAAAGTCTTGTATAAGTTATATTTTAGAACTTGAGAGTTAATATTTTGTGATCTTAAGAATGTGTATCCTACCAACAATGGTAGTTTTCAAAAAGACTCATCAGAAGTGTTCAGAATGAAATTTATCTGATTAGGTAAGAGATGTCTATCATTTCACATGTTTCCCACTATATTGTATTCAAATAATAAAATCTCAGGGGTTGCAAGGTATCTTCAATTTAAGGTAATCTATTTTAATCCTATTAGATGTTTAAACCTCTCCCATTAAAGATCCTCCAGCTCTTTGGCAAATTATCCTAAGACATCTATTCTGGGCAACATCAATGATTTAAAAATTCTTTATGTTGCACCCTTAAAGTTACATTATGATGGGAGACATTCATCATACTGGACCCTTCTGGTATGGTGTAAAAGCCATTATCTCATTTCTCAGCCGTATCTCATCCAAATGCTGATGAACTGTTATCTGTATTCTATACCCAAGTTAAAGCCAGCAGGAAGATGGAGGTGAAGCTGACAGAGCATTTTCTTCTTCTGCAGAGGTCCGCTATATGACTAGACTCCCAGAGGGCAGGCCTGCTGAAGGAAATACTTCAAATGAATTAGGTCCACTGCTGCTACTTATTTTTAAACTAGAGGCTCGATGCACAAAATTCGTGCAACAGTAGGTCTTCCTTCCCCCGGCTGCCAGCACCGGCTTCTCTCTGGCACCCGGGACCCAGGCTTCCCTCGCAGCCCCGGCTTCTTCCGGAAGGACATCTGGTCTAATTAGCATATTATGCTTTTATTATTATAGATTTATCACCCAATATACTTTAGGGCAATGATTAAAAAATAGTATTGGCCGAAACCGGTTTGGCTCAGTGGATAGAGCGTCGGCCTGCGGACTGAAGGGTCCCAGGTTCGATTCCGGTCAAGGGCATGTACCTTGGTTGCGGGCACATCCCCGGTAGGGGGTGTGCAGGAGGCAGCTGGTCGATGTTTCTCTCTCATCGATGTTTCTAGCTCTCTATCCCTCTCCCTTCCTCTCTGTAAAAAGTCAATAAAAAAAAAATAGTATTGCTTTCAGAGAGGAAGGGAGAGGGATAGAGCGAAACATCAATGATGAAAGAGAATAATTGATCAACTGCCTCCTGCACACCCCCCATTGGGGATCAAGCTTCCAACCTGGGCATGAACCCCAACCAGGAATCGAACCCTGACCTCCTGGGTAGAGGAAAGTATTTTTTACCTTTTTTATAACCTGCTTAGTCATTGAATTTCAGCATTGCATAAGTGAAGATGATGTGAGATAATCCATATATGGTACATAGTAATTTAGCTCTATGAATGTTAGCTGTCATTATCAGAGAGAGAGAGTTTAAAATCAGTAGCCTTCCTCCTTTTCTCTAGAAATAAAACGTAATTATTAAAGAAGTACCTAGATGGTTACTGCTATCCAAATTGCGTATTATATATATATTAGATTCATAACTGTTTTCCTGTACTATATTTCAGCCATGACTGCCAAAGATTGTCCATCATTGTTGGGCTTTGGAACAACAAAAACATTCAAAATTCCCGTTGAACATTTGGATTTCAAGTACATTGAAAAATGTTCAGACGTTAAACATTTGGAAAAAATTCTTTGTGTGCTTAGGTAAGCATTTAAAAATCATTTCAAGTTTCAATTTGTCAACTTTAATTATATTGTTCTTGCCTTCTAAAAGCTGAAGCTGCATTAGAAACGTTGGAAGACATGTTCAAGTTTCGATATTGTTTGTTGTATTTTCCCATATTAGGTTCCAAAATAGTGGCTTTGATCCTGTTGTTAGTTTGAAGAGGTCTGGCTGGGTCTACTCCCAGCATGCAACGTAGGCTAATTAGTTTTGAAGAAGGCATTTTTCTTGCTTCCTTCACATTGTCTAGGAAAAAGTAACCGTGAGAGTAGCCAGTAGGATGTCAGGTAGCTCACCGCCCTACGCTGATAAGGTAATTTGGCACTCTCCCGCTTAATGCCATCTGGTGACTCTGTGAGCTGGTCACTTGGAGGATGATGGGGAAGCCAGCCTGGAGGCAGGAACAGGAGGCAGGGAATTGGGGCCTTCTCTGGTTAAGAACCCCATGGTGGTGATTCTTAAACTTTAATATACATGTGGTTGTTAAAAATGCAAATTTGAGGGTCCTGTTCCCAGAAATTCTGCTTCCGGAAATCTGGGGTGGGGCCCAGGAATCTGTGTGTATTTTTTTTTTTTTTTTTTTGGTTTGGAATCTGTGTTTTTAACAAGTGCCTGGCTAATTGACATGCAGGTGGTCAAGGGAACCCACTTTGAGAAACACTGTCCTGTGCCACGTATTTCGGGTTTCTTGAGGGGTTTTCCCTTGGAGAGTAGCCTGATGTGGCAGGAGCACTTGTGGAGCGTGGCATCCGTGGTATTTCTCTGCGGTGGCTCTCTGTTCTCCCCCGGACCCCTCATCTTACCACCGTGTCCTTGGCTTTTTCTCTCTCGTTACCTTTGGTGTCCTGTCCTCCCCAGGCACCCCTGCCTGTCCCCAGCCAGAGTTGATGTAACAACCTCATCATTTCTGAAATGGAAATGTGAATCATGTCATTGCTTTCCCTTTTGTTTTTCTCAGCAGTATAAGAACATTTTCATGTCTATTTGACCAAGGACCGATGAACAAAATGAGAAGTTTACGGGATGAAAGAGTTTGAAAGCCATAGTAATAATGTTGGTTCTAAGAAATTCTATGAATAGCTTCATTAAATTACATTGCATTGACTTGGAATTATGTGTTTTTTTAAATTTTATTTGAAAATGGGATATATTTCTATTTTTCTAAAAATTTAAAAGTATACAGATTTACAAGAGAAGGGTAAAAATTGATTTTCTTTTTAATAATAATAATAATAAAAGACAAACTAGAACAGATGTCTCCATTTAACTAAGAGAGGAATTCTGGTTCTTGGTTGTATTTGAGTCCTGTTGTTCTAAACTGTTCCTCTGCCATTTTCTTCCCATCCCTTTGGGGGGGGGGGGGGAACTAAGCTAGGAGCTCCTCCTTGGAAAGGAAGTCCAGAGTCTCACTTTCTGCCTGCCTCTAATATTGAATTTCAGTTTTTAAGTTTATAATTACCTTGTGTACAAAAGGAACGTATTTGTGTTAAAGAGGAGAAGAAATGTTATTCATTCAACTTGCAAAGCGGGTGATGGAAATCTGCGTCCCTGGAGCTCCTTTTTTTCTTCCGTTGCATCCCTGCATCCCTGCACGGAGGAACAGATGATAACGGAGGTTGCGCTGGTTGAGGAAGGTGCGTGGGAAGCAGCAGCCCCACCTGCCACCTCCTGCGGGGGAGGGGCAGGGCCACAGCCCTGAGATCTCCGCAGAACTCCTGGGCTCCGTGGAACCCAGCCTGCAAACCACTGGTCTAGCTGATCTCTAAACAAAGAGATCTCTAAAATTCTGTCCCATTTTTTTTTAAGGTCTGGAGAGGAAGGATATTATCCTGAACTTACAGAGTTTTGTGAAAAGCGCCTTCAAGGATTGGCTCCTCAAAGTAGAGCTTTGAGGAAAGACAAACCTGTAGCCACAGAATCCAGTTTTTCAGCGAGAGAATGGGAGAAAATTGATGGCGATATAAAGGTAGAGATCAGCCCCAGTTTTTGTGACATTGTCATGTTGTATAGATGTCTACTTCACTTATCCAAAATTCTAGGTTTCTTTTTTGTCAGCCAAAGGCTTTTAAAAATATATATATTTTTATTGATTTCATAGAGGAAGGGAGGAGGAGAGAGAGAAATAGAAACATCGATGATGAGAGAGAATCATGGCTTGGTTGACTCCTGCGTGCCCCCCTCTGGGAATCAAGCCCGCAACCTGGGCATGTGCCTTGACTGGGAATCGAACCCGTACCTCCTGGTTCATAGGTCAGCCCTCAACCACTGAGCCATACTGGCTGCGTTCAGAATGCTATGTTTTTAAAAACTTTCATCAGCTTTCTCATTTTACCATTTTATTGACTTGACTTTGAAAATCTGGTTATTAATATAGCTAAAATAGTGGTTTATGTTTAGAGTTCTTTGACTTTATTTTGGGGGATAAAACCTCTTTTTTTTTTTAATAGTTAATTGATTTTTAGAGAAAGAGGAAGGATAGGGAGAGAGAGAGAAACATTGATGTGAGAGTATAACATCGATTGGCTGCCTCTTGCATGCCTCAAACCTGCAACCTTTCGGTGCATAGGCTGACACCCAACCAACGGAGCCACACCGGCCAGGGCAAAACCTCTTGGTTTTAGTTGCAGAGCCTGCTTTTACCCAACTGTGTATTCTTTCAGGTCACTTTTTTAGTTAGTCTCCTTCTCATCCCACTTTCTTTCATATTTTCCTTGCTACTTCTCCTGCATTCCCCATTCTCTCTCACTCCTTTCTCTCTTCTGCAATTCCTCCTCTCTCCTTCTTCCCTTTTTTCCCTTACTGTGTTTTTATTCTTCTCCTCTTTGCCCCCCATACATCCTTCCTGCCTTCTATACAAATAGGACAGGTAATAGAGTTTATTTCTATATCCCAGTGCCTATTTTAAGAATGTCTAACAAATATTACATCCTCACTATATATTTGATGAATAAGAAATAATAGAATTTCACAAATAATAAAGAAATATTCTACTCAGTTTTTTCCTGGTATCAGTAACAATTTAGTTTATTTTTTTTTCTTTTAATATATTTTATTTATTTCAGAGAGGAAGGGGGAGAGAGATAGAAACATCAATGATGAGAGAAGATCATTGATCGGCTGCCTCCTGCATGACTCCACTGGGGATCAAGCCTGCAACCTGGGCTTGTGCCCTGACCAGAATCAATCCGTGACCTCCAGGTTCCTGGGTCAATGCTCAACCACTGAGCCATGCCTGCCGGGCGACAATTTAGTTTAATGAACATTATTGTGAGCCTGTTATATGCTAGACACTGTGCTACCTTCTTGAATCACAAAAATGAGATTAAGACATAGGCTCTGCCCTCAAGGAATTTACAGTGTGGTGAGAGGGATGAACACTAATAGATTATTTTAAACCATTAGGCTAATACATGGAGGAGGAACATTTTTAGCCCAACCCGGAAGCTCAGAGAAAGCTTACTGGGAGAGATGGTAAATAGGATCTTGCAAGATAATGAAAAGGAGGAAAGCCAACAACAATATGAATTTACTTAATAATACTGAACCGTACACTTAAAAATGATTAATAGGATAAATTTTATGATATGTGTATTTTCCCCAAATAAAAAAAAGAGTAGGAAGGGCATTCCAGGTAGAGAGAATGGCATGATCAAACTGTCACCTAAAAAATTGACCGACCCATAGGAAATTTTGAGGATGTATAGTCTTTTCTAATACTTGGTTAATTACTTAAAATTGTATATTTACCTTCCTTTTTTTCTCAGAATTGGGTAACAGAAATTAAAAAAGAAGAAAGTAAAATATATTTTCATGAAACTGAAACATATCCAGCAAAGGAAGAAAATTTGCCTCCAGTTCGTGGTTCAGGCAGCTGTCTTCATGTTGCCAAAGTAGGCCTTTTGGTGTGGGGCGTGGTGGGTGGGGAAGAAGGTTGTGTGTGTGAGGAGAGCTATCTCAGTTTGATCAGTGCAGCCAAACGGTGATGTGTCCTAGGAGAGCAGGGATTTTTTCAGCTGGTCCTGTGCTATTACCTTCATGAGTAGACCTTTGTTCATCAACTGATGAATCAAAATGAAAACAGCCTTTTCTTTTGAAGGCTTGCATCTTAGATTAATGCCTTTCTTCATTTTTCTTTTGCTGTTCAGTCTCTTCTACTCTGACCAGTTTTTTTTTTTTTTTTTAAACTTTATTTTAGGAGGAAGGTTGAGGGAGAGAGAGATAGAAACATCAATGATGAGAGAGGATCATGGATTGACTGCCCCCCGCATACCTCACACTGGGGATCGAGCTCACGACTGGTCAAGTGCCCTGACCAGAAATTGAACCATGACCTTCCAGTTCATAGCTCAACCACTCCGGATGGTCAAGGACACATTCATTCATTCATTCATTCATTCATTTACTTACTTACTTACTTATTCGTTAATCCTCACCCAACGATATTTTTTCATTGACTTTTAGAGAGTGGAAGGCAGGGAGAGAGGAAGGACACATGTTTTTAATATTCTGTATGTTAAAATGGGAAGTATGCAGAAAGCATTTCACTGTGAAGTGAAATATGATTGTTATCTCAAGAAAAGCACTTGTGTGATTGAATTGGCAGCTTCAGTTGCCACTTTTTTTCTGGAATAAATTTTTCTCCAAAAATTTATGATTATTCAGACTTGGTTTTTTGGCAGACATTGCGTTGAAAATGAACAAAGCGGGCCTGTCACTTTAACTGACAGTGCTTTTTGCCGGTGATAATACCTGAGCTTTCAAGTACAATCTAGAGTCTTTCATATTCTTACGTGGCTCTTGAATACCTGCTTGTGACAAAAAAAATTTCCCATACTCAGACTTTTCTGATGAGCTCCATGAAGATATTAACAGATGGTTTTTTATTGTATGATGAAATGTATGAATATTTGGAAGATCTGCTTAACTCCATGTGACGAATGCACAATGTTACAAAACTGCTCAAAATGGCTTCAGATTATGACTAACCTCTAAGAAATAATTTAAGAAACGATTTGTGAGCATAATGGCTACTGTTTGCTTCTCTCCCACTCCCTCTGGTGCTTCCACTGGGCATGTGACCGAGGCTGGGCCACTTACTAGCACCAAGCTAGTGCTTGGTCAGGGTTGGGCGCATGACCCAAGCTAGGCAATCAGAATCCTTCCCTGGATTTCTCTAAAGATGCAGAGAAGAGTCCCTTTCCTTTCTGATTGGGAGGCCTGTGAGGTTATAACCCCAGGCTGCTTGTGGCCATGTTTCCTACTACATGGAGAAAGCAAGTAGCCAGCAGGGAAAACAAAATCAGTAGGCAGAGAGAAGCAGAGATGAGGAAGGGGGTAGGGGCGGGGGAGGGAGAATTGGAGAGAGACCATATGACTCTTTCATCCAGCAATATCCCTGCCCTGCCTTTCATCAGTTTGGTTACATAAACCAATAATTTATTCTTTTTAAATACAATTAGTCCAAGTTGGGTGTCTGTTATTGCAAACAAACCAGCTTTGAGTAATATATCAAAATGTTCTCCAATGCCTAGGTTCTAAAAGAATGACTGATAGTTTATTACTTTTTTATTATAAGAAAATAACGAATAATCATATTTCACACGTGATTTTAAAAATTTTTATGTATGTGCTTAAAGTCCTGTAGATTGCTCTGAGAATTAACTACAAATTTTTTAAAAATATTTTTTTATTGACTTCAGAGAGGAAGGGAGAGGGAGAGAGAGAGAGAGAAGTATCAATGATGAGAATCATTGATCAGCTGCCTCCTGCATGCCCCTTACTGGGGATGAAGCCTGCAACCAGGCATGTGTCCTAACCTGGAGTCCAACAGTGACCTCCTGGTCTATAGGTTGACGCTCAGCCACTGAGCCACACCTGCTAGGCGAATTAACTACAAATTTAAAACCCTTTTGAAGGGTAATATATATTATTTTCTTAATAATTTTAATACTGGATTTGTTATAGCTTAAAGGGTATGTATTTTTCTTATTCATTCAGTTTTCTTATTAATCCTATTCTTCACATTGCATTTATAATAAAACCTGCTAATCTTATATTAAGTATGTCTCATAAAGTATGTTTTTTATTCTTTTAGGGAAAATATTCTAAAAGTAGATCAGCTAAAAAGAAAATTCCAAGGGATTATGCAGAATGGGATAAGTATGTTTTACATTTTCTATGTAAAATTTATCACTGAAAACTTCTCTACCACAAAATACTATAATAAGTTCTTAATTATTATAAACCTGATCATTAAGAATAGCAAGGTACTTCAGTAGAGTACTCAGAGTATATAGTCTAAGCACTCTTGATCTTGTTTTTCATTGAATAAAAATCTTCTGCATCCTTTTTCTATAAGAGCAACCACAAATAAATAATATAATCCTTATACCTATTCAAAATAAAAAAGAACAAAAATTTTAAATCAAGAGATTAAAAATGGTGGCAGAGTACATGGATGCTGCACAGACATGCTCCCAGGAACAAACTGGAATTACAACTGAAATACAGAAAAACTTACTGAACAATCAACGGAAAACTCACAGGCGAGGACCCTGATATCCGAGGACTGAAAGTGGAGACCGCTAGAGACTGATTTACTTTGCATATTGTAAAAAAATAAAATTAAATTAAGAGTTAAAAATAAAATTTAAATTGTGAGAAATGTGTCACAATTTTAATTACAAAATCTAAATAGTTTAGATCTGATTAATGTTTAAGTTCTCACTAAATTACATGGTTAATAAGAAAGAATACAGAAAACTTGTAATATAAACTATTATGCATTTTTGGAATATGTGTTTAAAGGCATGGTGATACAAATACAAGAATATCATTATTGTATTGTGTTGTATTGTACTTTTTTGTTTTTATTCTTTCTTAAGATTTGATGTGGAAAAGGAATGTTCAAAAATTGATGAAGATTGCAAAGAAAAAACTCTAATAAACAACAAGTCACATTTGTCTAAAATTGAGACAAGATTAGACACGGCAGGTAATTGGGGAAATATAAGAACAATTTAGTAGTCTTTAAGTTTTTAAAATTATAATAAAAGCTGTCAAACTAGAGGACATTCTCTCTCTCTCTTTTTTTAAGTGGTTGCCTCCCACACTGGGATCAAGCCTGCAACCCAGATACATGCCCTTGACCAGGAATCGAACCCATGACCCTTCAGTCCATGGGCCAATACTTTATCCACTGAGTCAAACCAGTTGGGCAAAGGCTTTCTCTTTCCATGCTACAGGTTTTCATGACAAGATTATGCATTTTCTCCTAAAGTTGACCACTTTTAACAAATCCAAATCTATCCTTTATTTAATTTTATATGAATAACAGTTATACTTCTTAAATTTTAGTAAGACTTAAAAATACAAACCATTTTTTTACTGTAATTAATTTGTTTTCCATTTTTTTAAAAAAAATCCTCTTTTTCCTTCAAATCCCTCAAATTTATTTTCTTTTTGCTTCAAAACAAAATGATGGAGCAGTTTGTTTTCATTTGAAGTCCATAGGTGTACCTTTAAAGAGAAACAAAACCAGTCATAAAATATGTAAACCCTCAAAAATTGTGAATGATTAGAAAAAAGAAAAGAAACATTACTAAATTTAGGAAATCATTTCTTTTAATTATTTACAGTTTTCGGTTTCTATTAAAATAAGCATTCCTGGATTTAAAATTTTGTAAATATTCTATTAAATTATATTCTTACTTAAAGCAGGTGCCATTTGTTTCTAGGTCTGACTGAGAAGGAAAAGGATTTTCTTGCTACTCGTGAAAAGGAGAAAGGAAATGAAGCTTTCAAGTCGGGAGATTATGAAGAGGCTGTGAAATATTATACAAGGTGAGCAGATTTTTGTGTGGTTTAAACTTGCTATTTTTAAAAAAATGGCAGCATTTAAATTTAATTATTGAAAGGATATAAATAAGCTAAATGGCCTATGTCAGGCTCAAGATATTGTGGTTTATCATAAATTCACTTCTGGTTCAGTATTATTTTGTATTGGTTTCAGGTATAAAGCATAGTGGTTAGACAATCATATACATTCCAAAGTGTTCCCCCCAATATTTCCAGTACCCACCTGACACCCTACAATGTCATTGCCTATATTCCTTATGCTGTGCTTTACGTCCCCCTGACTATTTTATAACTGTCCTAACCTTTTCCCTCAGTCCCCCAACACCTTCCTCTCTGGCAACCACCAGTCAGTCCATTCTCTGTGTCTACGACTCTGCTTTAACTTAAGCTGAGTTTCTCTGTCTTCTCGTATTTACCACTGGTCTGCTTGTTGCCAATGAGTGTTTCTTCTTCATAGGAGCATATCCGTGCTTCCCACAGTAGCAGCCTATAATAATCGAGCTCAAGCAGAACTCAAACTACAGAACTGGAACAGTGCTTTTCAGGATTGTGAAAAGGTCTTGGAGTTAGAGCCTGGAAACGTAAAAGGTAAAACATGTTCATAAAGGATGCTTTTAAATTTACAGCAGGATCCTTTAAAGACTCTTTGTAGGCACTCATGTTTACACTAAACACATGTCAAATAAACTCAAATTTCTATATGGAATCATTGCCTTCATAAAGTTACTTTTAATTTCAAGTTTAACTTGGATTTTTAAAAAATATTTATTTATTAATATATTTTATTGATTTTTTTTACAGAGAGGAAGGGAGAGGGATAGAGAGTTAGAAACATCGATGAGAGAGAAACATCGATCAGCTGCCTCTTGCACACCCCCTACTGGGGATGTGCCCGCAACGAGGGTACATGCCCTTGACCGGAATCGAACCTGGGACCCTTGAGTCCGCAGGCTGACGCTCTATCCACTGAGCCAAACCGGTTAGGGCTTAACTTGGAATTTAAGTCCCTGATTATTTGCATTGAAGTGGCCGATAATTTCAGAAGATTCAATAAAATATATGTTTTTTAAAGAACTATCTCAAGCTTGCATTTAACTATGGGTTTTTTTTCTTTCTATTTTTTTATTTTGTAAAATACATATAACATTTGCCATTTTAATCATTTTTAAGTGTACAGTTCAATGGTATTGTTGTGCAGTCATCATTACCACCCATTTTTCTCTCTTTTTAAATTTTTTAAATTTATTTCAGAGAGAAAGGGAAAGGGAGAGAGAGGTAGAAACATCAATAATGAGAGAGAATCATTGATTGGCTGCCTCCTGCACACCCCCTACTGGGGATGGAGCCCACGAACCCAGGATGTGCCCTGATCAGAATTCAAACCAGCAACCTCTTGGTGCATGGGACAATGCTCAATCCACTTAGCCACACCAGCCAGGGGCAAAATGATTTATCTTTATATTTCCATAGTTCGTCCTCCCTCCCTCCCTCCCTCCCTTCCTGTTTGTTTGTTTGTTTGTTTATTTCTTTATTAGAGGCCTGGTGCACGAGATTCGTGCACTGGGGAGAGGTGGTCCCTCAGCCCGGCCTGGGCCCTCTTGCAGTCCGGGAGCCCTCAGGGGATGTCCGACTGCCACAGAGGTGGGAGAGGCTCCCACCACGCCGCTGCGCTCACCAGCTGTGAGCCCTGTGAGAGCGCACTGACCACCAGGGGGCAGCTCCTGCATTGAGCATCTGCCCCCTGGTGGTCAGTGCACATCATAGTGACCGTTTGTTCTGCCATTCAGTCGATTTGCATATTACCCTTTTATTATATAGGATTTTTAGAGAGAAATAGGGTAAGATAGAGAAAGAGAGGCACCGATTTTGTTGTTCCACTTATTTATGTATTCATTGGTTGTTTCTTATATGTGCCCTGACCGGGAATCGAACTGACAACCTTTCAGTGCACAGGACAATGCTCAACTAACTGAGCCACTCCAGCCAGGCTCCATAGTTCATTTTAAAACTAACATCAAATTGGTCAAAATTATGCTTTAAAATAACACATTAAAATATATCAGATATAAATTTCTCACTTTTCAGAATTACTAAGCCTAATTCTTTTCAAAATAATGACTTATTACACAAATTCTCTCAGTATATAATGGATACTGATGGGACTAGAAAGGCATTTATTTTCAGGATTTAATAATTCTTATGCATTCAAACATATTTAAAAAGCTGATGCAAATTACCAAAGTACTTGATTTCTGAACCTAGCTGACTTAATCATCATGATTCTCTCAGTTATCCATGTGAAATACCTCCTTCTAGTTATTTTAGAACTTGCTATAAAGACTTCACTAATGATCCCATAATTCTGAGTCAGATGCTGGTCAGTAATATACTAAGTTTGAATAAATGATGTTCAAAGTTTTCAGAGAGTGGTGAAATAATGCTCGTGATGATTATAAGGAGGCAAACATTGTTTAATGAGAAGCCTCCACTTTGTCGCACAGAGTGGAGTCTCTCAGGCCCTGGAGGAGCTGGCAGGGCCTGGGGCTGCCAGAGGGCCAGGTTGTTGGAGGGGACAGGTGCCTGATGAGCCTCTTGTTTACCTCAGTACCATTTTCTGTATGTGCGACAACATGAAAACGGGTGTCGTTAAGCTTTGCACAATTGCATCCTAAACCGTCTGTGCTACTTACGTTCTTCCACTCACAAAACTGCTAACCATAATGCCATATGTTAAAACAAACAACTTATTTTAGTAAAATTTCAGCTCTTCTGCGCCGTGCCACTACATATAAACATCAAAACAAGCTCCAGGACGCGATGGAAGATTTGCGTCAAGTGCTGGATGTTGAACCTGATAACGAGTTGGCCAAAGTAAGTACAGGAAGTGATTCCTCACAGAATTCTGTAGTTGGCTGTTTCTGTGTTTATGTGACAGTGACATCAATCTTGCTGGACACCTAATGCTGAGGATTAGGTTATAGTTTTAAAAAGTAGGTATATCCCAGACTTAGGTTATCCCAAGGGCTTAACATCAACTTGAAGTGGAAGAAAGCAAGCTCTTACATTGTTCAAAACTGTAAACCTAATTCTGAAGGACAAATACTCAGTTTTTTTCTTTCCTGCAGTGCTGTAGGCAGTGGTTTTCTTTGAGCTAATTCCAGTTTATTATGCAGAGCGGTGTGTACATTTCCTGGGCTTAGGCAAGAGCTTGATGGCCATAAGAGAGTGTTTCTCTCTGTAACTTGCATGGAAAGCATGCGTCACTGACACAGACTGACTCAGACATGCACTGGGCAGGTGTGTGTGTGTGTGGGGGGGCGCGGGTGGTAAGGCCTTGAAGAGTAGATTAAGTGTTGAGAACTGTGAAGGGTCTGAGATTTTACTCTACTTGCAAATTAACAAGGTGGCCTAGCCGTGTTCGGCAAAGTGCGGCTCGCGAGCCACATGCGGCTCTTTGGCCCCTTGAGTGTGGCTCTTCCACAAAATACCATGGCCTGGGCGAGTCTATTTTGAAGAAGTGGCGTTAGAAGAAGTTTAAGTTTAAAAAATTTGGCTCTCAAAAGAAATTTCAATCGTTGTACTGTTGATATTTGGCTCTGTGGACTAATGAGTTTGCCGACCACTGGCCTAGAGGAATATACAAGATTCCTAGGTCGGACACAAAGGACTTGGTTGCGGCATAGCAAGCTGAAGAGCTTCAAGTTCATGTCAGTTCCCCTGGCTCCCAAGTCTCATGGGGGCAGCACAGAAAGGCCCCGAGAGATGCTGCACACTCAGTGCATTTGTGTCACAGCGGAGGCATCCCCCAAGTTTCAGGGAATAGAAGCAAATCTGCCCAACTCACGTAAGAGGGAGACATTATCTTTGTTTTCCCAGAGAGCAAACAAACCGGCTCTTTCCTCTGGAGAGAGAGATTCTCTTTCCCAAGGCAGTTCACGGAGAGATATTCTATTTTCCAAGGCCTACATCCTTAAAAAGATAGCCTAACATCGTTTCATTTCTCTGCTCACAATATAGTCAGAAATGAGAAACTCAAGGAACACTATATTCCAACAAGATGTTCCAGTTTTCCTCATACGCCTGCTGGGCATCTGTCTCTGAATGGCAGCTAACGTCCCTAGTGCATCAGCTGCATTTGTCAAGCCAGCATTTCAGTGAATTCGATGTAAGGCCCAGTTCAGGAACACATCTTCTCCCCATAGTAGTTCCTTTTTTTAACAGTATGTTTAATATACGTGCATATGAACATATCTAGGAAGATGATCATCAGAATACCCAGTGTTACCTAAGTGGCAGATAATTTTTTCTGTCTTTTTTATACTTGTTAATGCTTTAAGTTTTTTACAACAACCATGTATGATTATAATCAGACAAAGCAGCAAAGTTGTTTGAAAAAAACACACAACAGACCACTATAAAAAGCCTTATGTTAGTTATCGTTGTCCACTTTTTAATAGCTTCATATTCTTGCCTGAAAGAATAGTTTTATTTTTTATTAAAGGAAAACATCTTTTTTTTTTTTTTAATATGGTGATTATGTTGCAGAAAACCCTGTCAGAGGTTGAAAGAGAGCTGAAAAATTCTGCGCCCACATCTAAGACTCAAACCAAGGGGAAAAGGATGGTTATTCAGGAAGTAGAAAACTCAGAAGATGAAAATGGAAAGGACAGTGAAAGAAAACATGAAGATGACAGTAGAGATAAGAGTAAAACATTTTTTCTCTTTTGGTTATGTAAAATACTACTTATATGATGAATTAGTCTATCAAACTTTTTATAGCTTTACTTTGTGAATCCACAAGCAGGTTTTTCCTTAATCTTTTTCTTAATATAACTCCTTTTTCTTTTTCTTTTCTTTCTTTATTTTTAAAATATATATTTTTAAAAAATTGATTTCATAGAGGAACAGTGAGGGAGAGAGAGATAGAAACATCAACGATGAGAGAGAATCATTGATTGGTTGCCTTCTGCATGCCCCCTACTGGGGATCAAGCCCACAACCCAGGCATGTGCCCTTGACTGGAATCAAACCTGGGATCCTTCAGTCTGCAGGCCTATGCTCTCCACTGATCCAAACCGACTAGGGCTCATCTTTTTCTTAATACAATCTCCCAAACTCATTTTTTGTCTTAACCTGACACTGTTTTCTAATGCTCAATTTAATTCCTGATTATCTTTTTTTAATTTATTTATTGATTTCAAAGAGGAAGGGAGAGGGAGAGAGAGATAGAAACATCAATGATGAGAAAGAATCCTTAATAGGCTGCCCTCTACTGGGGATCAAGCCCACAACCCGGGCATGTGCCCTGACTGGGAATTGAGCCATGATCTCCTGGTTCTTAGGTCATTGTTCAATCACTGAGCAACACTGGCCAAGCTATCATCTTTTTTTAAAATATATATTTTTTCATTAATTTTTAAAAGAGAGGGTAAGGAAGAGGGAGAGATAGAAACATCAATAATGAGAGAGAATCATCAATTGGCTGTCTCCTGCACATCCCCTACTGGGGATCAAACCTGAAACCTGGGCATGTGCCCTGACCAGGAATCATTTCTGATTTTGTCATTCATGGCCCCAAATTATTTTGTAGAAAACGGAATATTTAAAAATATGTAAGATTCAGAAAACAAAAGTTTCTTGATAAGGAGAATATAAATTTTAAGACCAGTTAGTTCCTTTTTATCAGGAAAGCAAATCAAGATTAGGTGGAATAGTCCTAGCCAGTTTGGCTCAGTGGCTAGATGGTCAGCCTGAGGACAGAAAGGTCCCCGGGTTGGATTCTGGACAAGGCATATGCTCAGGTTTTGGGCTCAATCTCCAGTAGGGGGCATGCAGGAGGCAGCTGATCAATGATTCTCACTGATGTTTCTATCTCTCTCTCCCTCTCTCTTCTTCTCTGAAATCAATAGAAATATATATTTTTTAAAAAGATTAGGTGGAATAAAAGGTTGGAAGCCATTTTAAAGACATCCTTTTAAAATGAAATAAAACTATTGGAACTATTTTATGCTTCTACCAAGTTTTATTGTTAGATGGCTTGTAAAGAGGTCCTGGAGCCTTGGACAAGACGGGAGAAATTCAAGTCACTATTAGGAAAATAATGTTAAAGTCCAGAGGAGATTATCGAGCTGGAATCTTTGCAGGTGGTTCCCCATTCCACCACATTCCAAGAAAGAATTGCTAGTCATTATGTGGTAGGCGGCGGTGGCGGGAACAGCAGCAGGTGTCTGACCAGGGGGTCAGACCAACCTGAATTCAGCAACCTCGGTACTTGGGTTCTGGCTAGAAAAGAATTCAGAGCCAAGACCCAAACTGTAAGAGCACATTGGTTTGTTAAGTCACAGAGGTAGAGAGAGAAAGTAATCCCTAGAAGAGATGGGCTTAGGAAGGCAAGGTGTGGAGGCAAAGGGAGGGCCCGTGGAGCCTGGGGCAGGGAGGAGGAAAGAAAAGGGAAAGGCACCTGCATGCTCTCTGGAGGGAGAGCGCACTGGGTCCTCCATCCTAAGGGTTTTAGGGTGGAGACTTTAGGGGAGGCCCCAGGGGAAGGTTTGAGTAGAATATTCATCAGTTTTCAGGGTTGTGGTCTCCACTGATTGATTGTGGCACCAGGGCAGGGGGTCTTTATTCAAAGCAGCTGATCCTGAGGCTGGTTTTGTTGCTTATCTGGGCCTGGAGCTGAAATACAACTGAGGCCTAGATGTTATCTCCAGGGGGGAAAGGTCAGGGGTTCCAAACCAGTGACCATTGGTATGCTAGGGGAGGAAAAGTCACCATGGGGGCGAGGTCCCCCCCTACCATTGATTGTCTGTTGCTAGACACCTGAGGTTTTCCATTCTGGTGGCCTTCTGTACCTGGCCCATGGTCCTTGCCTTACTCGTGTCCAACTGCCCACCATAGATAATACCACATTTTCTTTATCCATTCATCAGGTGGTGGACACTTGGGTTGCTTCCGCTTTTTGGCTATTAATAATGCTGCTATGAATATTCAGGTTTATATGTGTGAACATGTTTTTGATTTTCTTGGGGATAGGAGTAAAATGCTTGAGTGATATTGTAACTCTATGTTTAACTTCTTGAGGAACTGCCAGACTGTTTTTCCAAAGTGGCTATAGCATTTTATATTCCCAGTGGCCATGTCTGAGGATTCCAATTTCTCTACATTCTTGCAAATACATGTGATTGTTTGCCTTTTTTATTATAGCCATCCTAGTGCGTGTGAGGTGGTAATTCCTCATGGTTTCAATTTACATTTCTCTAATAACTTATTGTGTTAACCATCTTTGCATGTGTTCATAAGCCATTTGTATATCTTTTTGGAGAAATGTTTATTCAAGTCCTTTTGCCATTTTACTTGCCTTTTTATTGTTGCACTAGAGGCCCAGTGCACGAAATCCGTGCATGGGTGGGATCCCTAGGCCTGGCTGGCGATCAGGGCCTATCGGGGCCGTCTTGCCCAGTCCTGATTGGGGCTGGGCTGGTCAGGGCCTGCCAGCTGCCAACTGGGGCCGGGGGCCTGCCGGCTGCCGGACGGAGCCAGAGGGACAGGGGAGGGACCAGGGAAGGTTGGCTGGCTGTGGGAAGTTGGCTGTGGAAGCACACTGACCACCAGGGGGCAGCTCCTGTGTTGTCTGACCCCTCCTGGTCAGTATGCGTCATAGCAACTGGTCGACTGGTCATTCCGCTCGTTCGCTCATAATGGTCGCTTAGGCTTTTATATATATACTAGAGGCCCAGTGCATGGATTCGTGCATGGGTGGGATCTGCCCTGATAAGGGCTGATCAGGCTGGGCCCACGGGGGAACAGGATGCAGGATGTTGGCCGGCTGACCCCACCCCTTGGTCAAACTCCAGGTCAAGGGGGCAATTTGCATATTAGCCTTTTATTATATAGGATAGATTTTAAGTGTTTACATATTTAGATAGTAGACCTTATCAGATAATAATTTGCATATCATTTCTTCCATCCAGTGTGTGGTCTTTACTTTCTTGATTACATCCTTTGCTGCACAAAAGTTTTACATTTTGATTAAGTCCAATATATTTTTCTTTTGTGCTTGAGCCTTTTGGATCATATATAAAATCCATTGTTAAATCCAAGGTCATGTAGATTTATCCTTATGGTTTTTTTTCTAAGAGTTTTATGATTTAGCTCATATTTTGGACATTGATTTATTTTGATTAATTGTGGTAGGGAGGAGTCCACCTTAGCTTTTTTTTTTTTTTTTAACATGTAGAAATTCAGTTTTCCCAATATCACTTTTTAGAGACTATTCTTGACACTTTTGTCAAAAATCAATTGGCCATAGATGTATGGGTTTATTACTGGACCCTCAGTTCTATTCCATTGGTCTATATGTCTATCGTTATGCTAGTACCACTCTGGATTGTTTTTGTTGTTAATCCTCACCCAATGATATTTTTTCCAGTGATTTTTATAGAGAGTGGCAGGGAAGAATGGAGGGGGGGAGGAGAGAGAGAAAAAATAACACATTGATGTGAAAGAGACACATTGATTGACTGCCTTCCTCACTGGCCAGGGACGGAATCTGCACCCCTTCTGTGCTCGGGCTGATGCTCTAACCACGGAGAAATACTGGCCAGGGCAGTACCGCTTTGTTTTGATTACTGTAGCTTTTAGTAAGTTTTGAAATCAGAAATATGAGTCCTGCCTGGCTGGTGGGCCTCAGTGGTTGAGCATCAACCCAGGAACCAAGAAGTCACTGGTTCTATTCCCTGTCAGGGCACACGTCTGGCTTGCAGGCTTGATTCCCAGTAGGAGGCAGCCAATCGGTGATGTTCCTCCCTCTCGTCGATGTTTCTATCTCTCTATCCTTCTCCCTTCCTCTCTCTAAAAATCAATAAAAACATATTTTTTTAAAAAAGAAGTATGAGTCCTTCGATTTTGTTCTTCTTTTTCAAGATTATTTTGGCTACTTTGGAATTTTTATTAATTTGAAGATCAGGTTTTCTATTTCTGCAAAAAAGTTATGGAATTTTGATAGGGATTATGTTGAATCTGTATTTCACTTTGGGTATTTTTGATATCTTAACAACATGAAATCTCCCTATCTATGATCAAGAAATATATTTCCAGCCCTAGCTGGTTTGTGTCTGTGGCTAGAGTGTCAGCCTGTGGACTGAAGCGTCCCGGGTTTGATTTCCATCAAGGGCACATGCCCCGGTTGCGGGCTCGATCCCCAGTAGGGGGCATGCAGGAGGCAGCCGATCAATGATTCTCTCTCATCATTGATGTTTCTATCTATCTCTCCCTCTTCCTTCCTCTCTGAGATCAATAAAAATATATTTTTTTTAAAAAGAAAAGAAATACCTTTCCACCCTAGCCGGTTTGGCTCTGTGAATAGAGCGTTGGCCCGTGGATTGAAGGGTCTTGGGTTCAGTTGTGGTTAAGGGCTTGTACCTCAATTGTAGGCTCAATCCCCGGGCCCGTTCCAATCGATATGTCTCTCTCACAACACTGTTTCTCTCTGTCTCCCTCCCTTTCACTCTAAAAAATATCAATGGAAAATATCCTTGAGTGAGGATTAAGAGCAACAACAACAACAAAAGATGTTTTTAAAAAAGAAATATCTTTCCACTTAATTTCTACTGTTGAACTACTCTTCTATTCCTGAGATAAATACCACTGATCATGGCATATAATCCTTTTAGTATGCTACTGGATTTGTTTTGCTTAGATTTTGTTGAGGATTTTTGCATCTACCAACTACCCGAACTGCCCTCTAAGGCTACTGAAATCCTGGTGGTCTTTAGTTCTGCTGGTTCTCTTCAGTCTTTGTGCAAATGACACTGTTAGCCATTACTCTTCCTTTGATATTTATTGCTGACTCCTTTCTCCCTGAAATACTCATTCTTCTTGGTATGTCCTCCTGGTTTTTCCCCCTCATTTTTAGGCATCTCTCTATCTCCATTGTAGATTTTTCCTGTGGCCATCTTTTAAGAATTGATCTGAATGACTCAGTCCACATTCAGACTTCAGTGATTCTTTATATGCCAGCAACTCCCAAGTCGGTGTCTAGACAAGGCCACTCCTCTGGTCCACATTTGGAGTCACCTCCTGAACAAGTCCTCTGGAATGTCCTACAGGTAGTGCAGTACCTAACAGGACTCACAGGACTTTCATGTTCTGGCCTCTGTCTACCCTTACAGAGGCTGGCCAAGTTGTCCAGGGACATTCCATCTTAAGGAAAGAGGTACGGCAGTGCATGCAGTTCAGTTCATTTGAATCCCAGTTATGCTGGGATTTTTCGCTCTCTGTGCTTGAGCAAATGCCTTAAGCTACTTTCTTGTGTCTCTTGTTTGTAAAGCGGGGATGATACTACTTGGTCTGAAAATTAATGATAATGTCTGTGAAGGTCTTGGCCCATATAAAGTTCTAAATAAACTGCAGCTACTGAGTAATAGTATTGGTCAGACATGGGAGGACAGCATACCAGGATGGGCAATAATATTAAGTTGTCCCTTGTTACTGCTGACTCTGACCTGTGCTCCCATCCGTTTCTGTTCTGGGCAGGGACTTAAGCAGCAGATACCAGCTCAAGATTGGAGCCTTGATTTTGTTCATCCTACTGTTACCGGGGAGAGGGAGAGACCTCGGTTCTTGTCTGCTTGAGGGAAAGATTTCAATCAAGAGACAAAGTGTAGAAAAGCAAGCAAGAACGTATTGACCTCAGCAAAAATATACTTAGGAGCGTGAAACAAGGAAGGGCATAGGAGCAGCAAGAGGAGAGCCCAGGCTGGGCTGCCGTAGCTCACAGGGAAGTCAGAGGAAAGGGGGGCCGTGGAGACAGGTTCAGGGCGTTAGCCCCAGAAGAGCTGCTGCCGCCCATGCCCATTGCTCCCCTGGTTGCTAGTCTCATGGGGTCCCGTAGAGGTTAGGGGATACGTGCATACATGCGGGAGGCGGTGGGGGGGAGCGGATGGGGGAGGGAATGGCAGGGGCATGCTCCCTGGGGAGAGTGCACTGGCATCTTCATTTTCAGAGATTTTATTTTATTTTATTTTTAAATATTTTTACTGCTTTCGGAGAGGGAGGGGGAGAGATAGAAACATCAATGATAAGAGATAATCACCGATCAGCTGCCTCCTGCACGCCCCACACTGGGGATGGAGCCGGCAACGCAGACCCGTGCCCTGACTGGGAATGGGACCTTGACCTCCTGGTTCACGGGTTGACGCTCAACCGCTGAGCCACGCCTGCCTGGCGCAAACCATTTACTCTTAAGTGTCCTTGGTTTAGGGAAAATAGGGTTTACTAGGTTGCTGCAGACTGCTGTTTAACTATCTGTCTCAGTTTCCCTATTTTGGAATTTTCCTAGCTTCTTACTCTTCTATAACGTGACTGGGTCCAATCTGGGATTTAGCACTATATATGATCTTTTTTTTTTTTTAAATCATTGTAATGGAAAACTCTTTTTTAAAACAAATTATTAATTTTAGAGAGGGGAAGAGAGAGAGAGGACATGAATTTGTTCCAGCTATTCATGCATTCATTGGTTGCAACTTTTGTATGTGCCCTGACGGGATGGAATCCACAACCTCTAACCCGCCAGGGCCAAAAACTTACCGTCTTTTAAAGACTCACTTTAAAAACAAGGTGCTTACTTTATGTGATTTCTTTGCTAAGTTCGCTTTAAAGTGACTTACAAATCCCTGGGACTTTATTTTTCTGTCCAGTGATCTTTATCTCCTAGTCCTTTAACCTAAGGAAAGGGTACCCTAGCCGGGGGTGCAATTACTGTATTCAAGTTTTAGGAACTTCATTCGCTCGAAAATTGTACCTGGAAGAAAAGTGCCTCTTTTGTAAGTCCTACCTTTTTGCCCGTGGGCTTTGATGAAGGGAATGATTCCGAAATGCGGGTTTGCAAGTCAGAAGCCTTTCCGTGTTTAAAGAGTTAAATACGGGTTGGCTTCCGTCCACAGCCCGGACAGCGCCGGGGGCGCGGGCGCGGGCGGGCGGTGAACCCGCGGGCGGGCGGGCGGGCGGACCGGCCTGGAGGTGCGGGGGCCGCGGGGCTCCGCCCGGGAGAGGGCGGCGCCCGGCTTCCCCGCCCCGCCCGCCCGCCCCGCGGCCCGGCGCCGCGCCTCTGCGCCCGGCACCCCCGCGGCCGCGGTAGTTCGTCCTGATGATGCAAACACTCACTTCCCGCATCCACTTCCCACAGAGGCCGCCGAGCCCGCGGCCGCCGCGCGCGCCATGGGCAACATCCAGAGGAAGATGACGGGCAAAGGCGAGGCGGGCAAGCGGCTGGACAAGGGCGCGCCGCGGCGGGGCCGCACGCCAGGGCCCGGCGCGGACAAGCGGGGCCGCCCGCCGGCCCCGGCCCCCGCCGGCCGCGCCAACGGGCACCCGGGCGGCGGGAAAGGCGCCCGGGACCCTGCGGCGGCCGACGCGTCCCCGGCCCCCGGCGCCCCGCCGCCCGCCCCCGCCGCCCCGGCCGGCCCCTCGGGCCTCAAGAGCCAGGGCAACGAGCTGTTCCAAACGGGACAGTTCGCCGAGGCGGCGCTCAAGTACTCGGCGGCGATCGCGCAGCTGGAGCCCGCAGGTAGGTGAGCGGCGCCCCGCCCGCGGGCTCCCCGGACCCCCCCCCCCCCCCCGGGCTGAGCGTCACGGGCCCTGGAGGCGAGAGGCGCGGGCACCTCCCGAGGGACAGGCGCGGGCGTTTCTGCATTCCTTCCCGGCGGCCCAGGGCGGTGCGTGGCCGGACCCCGGGGAGCAGTCCGCACCCCGGAATGCGCAGTCTGCGTCCGGGCCAGGGCTGTCCCCGCGCGCGCTGTCCCCGGCCCCCCGGGCCGCTGCGGGCGCGCCGCTCCCCGGGGCTCTGCACGATCAGCAGTCCTCGGCACTGCAGTGCCGCCGGGGACCTCTGTCGTCGTGCAGTTCTGGGGGAGTGGATGTTACTCATGGATTCCAACTGTGTTTGCTTACGTGTGGTTTTTAGGAAGTGGAAGTGCAGCCGATCTAAGTGTCCTCTATTCGAACCGAGCGGCGTGCTACCTCAAGGAAGGGAACTGCGGCGGCTGCATTGAGGATTGTAACAGGTAAACGGCCGTCGCCGGGTTTGTCCGGCGGGGTTGTCATTCCGGGGCGGTGGGTGCAGTGTTTTACTGTCCCTCTGAGTTTTCTGCATGACAGTCATTTCTTAAGAAGTTGTCAGGTATGTTAATGGATTCATTACGTAAAAACCATAAACTCTCTTTCGCACCCAGGAAGACAGTCATCGAAGATGGTGCACCAGGCGTCCTCAAACTACGGCCCGCGGGCCACAGGCGGGTGTTTTTGCCGTTTTCTGTTTTTTACTTCAAAATAAGATATGTGCAGTGTGCATAGGAATTTGTTCATAGTGGTTTTTTTTAAACTATAGCCGGGCCCTCCAGCGGTCTGAGGGACAGTGAACTGGCCCCCCGTTTAAAAAGTTTGAGGACCCCTGGTGCACACTCTTTAAATCTCCACTGCTGCCACCCTCCATGCTCTTTTTACGCTGGGCCTAGACGGCGGAGAGAACTCCTCGCTGCCCGCTCTGCCTCCCGCAGTCCCCTGTGGCATCAGAGCTTTCCCCCAAACTGTCTCGTTCAAACTGTTTCAAACAGGTGTTCACTAGCTCAGCACGCTCTTCCAGACAGTTCCAAACTACTCTGTCGCCATCCTGCTTCCCCAACAAGCGTTCTGCTCCCATTCGGTCCACTGTCTTCAGTGGGCCCTGCACACCTTGGCTTCTGAAGTTCCTGCTCAGCTGCCCCCTCCTCTCTGCCTGCCTGGTCGCCTTCAGCCTCCCTGGTGGTCTTCCCGTCCTGCCACGCTTGCACTGTCACTCTCTCACCCGTGGGGACTTGGGTCATCCACGGCATTGGGTTGCAAGCTCGGTGAAGTCAGGAGCCATGTCTTACACAGCGTTGCACCCCACAAGCACAGTAGTCACCACGGTGCCCTGCCAGTTACACGCTGAAATAGAGGAAACCCATTTTCATGAATAAAAAGTATTGTTTTCTTTTACCGTTAAGTACTAAGCCTTCCTCAGGAGCCTTTTGGAAGGAAGCTATTATTAGTGAATCTAGAAAATCCGAAGTCATATGTCCTGGTTTTGACCTTAACATTCCTGGATTACTCCTTTCGTCTGGTATAATTATTGATATCATCCCCTTTCACTCTCAGAAGCCCCAGTTTGGACAGTAACTTATGTGGATACCCTGATTATAAGGTGAACGATTCAATTTTTTCATTGGTAGTATCAGTTTAATGCCATGGGTAAAAACTTGTTAGTATCTGTGTCTACCTTTTTTTTTTTTTATCCTCACGTGAGGATATGTTTATTGATTTGAGAGAGAGAGGAAGGGAGAGAAAGAAACATTGGTGTGAGAGAAAAACATTGATCGAACCTGTAACGTAGTTATGTGTCCTGATTGGGAATCGAACCCTAAACCTTTTGATGTATAGGACAATGTTCCAACCAACTGGGCCAGCTGGCCAGGGCTATGTCCACAGTTTAAAAAGACCGTCTTTGCTGGTGTGGCTCAGTGGTTGACCATTGATCCAAGAAGTCCCAGGGTCAGTTTCCAGTTGGGCATATGCCCAGGTTGTGGGTTCCATCCCTGGTCATGGCATATAAGGAAGGCAATAATCAATATTTCTCTCTTTCTCTCTCTCCCTTCCTCTCTCTAAGCATGTCCTCAGGTGAGGATTTTTTTTTTTTAAAGGTCTTGGTACTCAGATTTTTTTTGCCAATTTGACATTCAAATTTTAAATAAATAATATTTATATTCCGCCCTAACCGGTTTGGCTCAGTGGATAGAGCGTCAGCCTGCGGACTGAAGGATCCCAGGTTCGATTCCAGTCAAGGGCATGTACCTTGGTTGCGGGCACATCCCCAGTAGGGGATGTGCAGGAGGCAGCTGATTGATGTTTCTCTCTCATCGATGTTTCTAACTCTCTCTCCCTCTCCCTTCCTCTCTGTAAAAAATCAATAAAATATATTAAAAAATATTTATATTCAGTCTGCCCTGACTTTAGACCTCATCCACTATTGTGCTAGTTCACATTAGCTAATTGTTACATTTTCAGGAATTTGTGAATTGGTCAAAGTCATGTGGGTAGCTCGAAGTCTGCCATGGCGCAGTCCTAATACCATGAAAACTGGCAAATGCCATAAACCTGGGCTTTTTTCCTGCAGGAGAGCCGGATGTTAAACATTTACCACTGCCCATAACTAACCAACAAGACCACGTGAATTTGCAGAACATCAGGCGCACTGCGATTTGCAGCCAAGAACCTGTGAGAGGGCTAAAATAATAATAATACTTTCCTTCCACCTTCTCAGTTCTAGCTGGGCTCATAATCAAAGTAACAGAGGGATAATAACAGGAGAAAATCAAATTTTAATACATGTGCACGGGGAATTCACATAAGCATGAAAACTCCAAAGAGACAGTGAGGTAAAATTTGGTATATATGTTATTTTTGACAAAGAAAGGAGGGGAACACACATGGCAGGTAAAGATTGGCTAGACAACCCAGAAACAATGAGATGGGGGGAGAGGGGGTTCTAGTAAACAGGCCCCTGCTTGAGGCCTTTCTGCCCACCATACTTAATTCAAATTAGGCCAAGGTGAATATGGGCAAGATTTCTTTCCAGGAGCAGGTTTTTCTATCTGAATCTCTTGGGCAGGAAAGGAGGGAAAGATCAAAAGTTCATTTCTAATTCTTTTGTTTTTTAATAGCCAGTTTAAAAATCAGTATCCCAAAAGGCACAATTTATTCTTTTTTTAAAAAATATGGTTTTATTGATTTTAGAGAGGGAGAGAGAGAGAAACATCAGTGATGAGAGAGATCATCAATTCGGCTGCCTCCTGCATGCCCCCCACTGGGGTTTAAGCTGAAACCTGGCCATGTACCCTGACCAGGAATCAAACCATGACCTCCTGGTTCATGGATAGACGCTCAACCACTGAGCGACACGGGCCAGGCTCTCCCCCTCGCTCCCCCCCCCCCCCCCCGCCCGCCGCCCCGCCCAGGACATGCTTAGAGAGAGGAAGAAAGGTGGAGACAGACAGACAAACATGGATCTGTTGCCTTCAGTATGTGCCCTGAACAATCGAACCTGCAACCCACGTATGCGCCCTGACCAGGAATCAAACTGGCAACCTTTCACAGGACAATGCTCAGTCAACTGAGCCACTCTGGCTGAGCTCAAAAGGCACAGGTTTTTGGGTGTCAAAAACTTAGTTTCCCTTCAACCCTTTCCACTTAGGTGTCTATTGCTAATACATTACCCTTCAGACTTGTCTTAGGTATTCCCTACAGTGAGTGAAATTTAGGACTCTTTATTTAAAAACCCCGTACCTGTACAGACAAGGCTACTGTAAAAACAGTGGACTCACGTTGTCCTTAAGTGAGATTGTTTAAGGTGGCAGGCATTTTCTTGTTAAAACTTGTGTTTCATTGTAGACCCAAGAGGAGGTGAAAGATGGGACTCCAGCCATGGTGCCCAGGGAGGCTAGAATGGAGGTTTGTCTGAAGAGACAGCCGGCCTGCTGGGGAAGGCGGTGGGTGGTGCTAGGTAAGGTGTCCTTAGATAGGCATTGCCTTCTGGGCCTAGGAATCCAGCTCTGTTGGTCAGTACTGACCTCCAGCATAAGGGGCATGGGTGACTTTACTCCAAAGCATTGATTCTCAAACTCATTTTTGTTGTTGTTGTTTTTTCTAAAATATATTTTTATTTATATCAGAGAGGAAGGGAGAGGGATAGAAAGACACATCCATGATGAGAGAGAATCATTGGTCTACGGCCATACCACCCTGAATGCGCCCGATCTCGTCTGATCTCGGAAGCTAAGCAGGGTTGGGCCTGGTTAGTACTTGGATGGGAGAATCATTGATTGGCTGCCTCCTGCACACCCCCTACTGGGGATCAAGCCCGAAATCAGGGCATGTGCCCTGACCAGGAATTGAACTGTGACCTCCTGGTTTATTGGTCCATACTCACTCAGTCACACCACACGGGCAATACAATCTTGATTGTATGCTCTATTTCAGAATATAATGAACTACGTTAAGTAGGGAAATAGCTTTAAACAGTTACTTCAAACAAAACCAAGGAACATAACCTTGAAATACATCTCTAGTGATAGTGAAAATACTTCATAGACAAATCCAAGATTAAAATTCCTGGCTTAAAGAAGTCATTGTATGCTTGGCTGTGCGGCTTGGTGGTTGAGCATCGACCTATGAACCAGAAGGTCAAGATTCAGTTCTGGGTCGGGGCACATGCCTGGGTTTCAGGCTTGATCCCCAATGGGGAATGTGCAGTAGATAGCCGGTCAGTGATTCTCTCTCATCACTGATGTTTCTAACTCTCTCCTTTTCCCTTCCTCTCTGAAATTAATAAAACTACATTAAAAAAATAAGTAATTGTATGCCTCCTTGATTACCTCTGGTCTGTTTTTTGAGGCCCTTTAGAAGCAGGTGAATAATAAAAAAACTGTATTAAGTTTTAGAGAGCTAAGTTTCAAACAGCAATGCAAGTTTTTGTGGTTCTGTGCTAAGGTGCCTTATTAAATACATAGGTGCAAATAAAAAGTTCCCTTTTAATCCTTCAATAACAATCTGTTGAAAGCCTACTCTGTGTCTGGTGCCATGATGGGCTCTATTAGGGTGTAGGGGAGGGGGAGGGGGTGGTAGGGGTGGGGGTACAGTGGGGTGAGGGCAGGAGAGGACGTAGAAGGAGGTGTAGAGGCGGGTGAGGCTCACTGCGTGCTGCCGGGGAGCTCAGTTTCAGTGGGGGAAGAGCAAATGAATGCCAAAGGGCTTTGGTCCTGGTTTCAAAGAAAGGAAGTGACCACAGATTTGATTGCTCTGCTACTCCGGGTTTGCCTTTCTGGTACGTTGCCAGGTCCTGAAGATGAAATGCCAGGTAGGTATGTATTTAGTCCGGTACTGCGGTGTACATTCAGTTAGTCTAAGTTAAAGAGTAACTTTCAGAACAAATGACATGTAATATTTTTGTGTCCTTTAGGGCTCTGGAACTTCATCCATTCTCAGTGAAACCTCTTCTTCGACGAGCAATGGCCTATGAGACTTTAGAGAAGTATCAGAAAGCTTATGTGGATTACAAAACAGTGTTGCAAATAGACTGCGGGATCCAGATAGCAAATGACAGTATTAACAGGTAACGGGATCTGAGGGTTAGATGTTTTATAATGGAATGAGGTTTTTCCCCTTTCCCTCCTTCAGGAATGGTGTCAAAGCGTGTGCGTGTTCTCAGTGACTGACTTTACATGAATGATTGCTGCTTTTCCCTCCATCCAAACCAAATGATTCTCTTTCCAACTTAATTTCTAAGTATCCCATAATACATTTCTAAGTATCCCATAATACATTTCTAAATATCCCATAATACATTCTGAATACCTTTATAAACAATTTTTCTAAGCAATTTTAAAAATTAATTTTAGAGAGAGGAAGAGAGAGCGAGAGAAAGAGAAACGACCGATGTGAGAGAGAAACATTGATAGGTTGCCTCCCACATGCACCTTGACCGACCTGGGGATTGAACCTGAAACCTGGGTATGTGCCCCGACTGGGAATTGAACCCACCACGTTTTGGTGTATGGGATGATGCTCCAACCAGCTGATCCACACCAGCCAGGGCCTCTAATACCTTTATATTTGCTTCCTGGTCCATTTATTACTATTCAGTGAACATTGTATTTTGTTTTTATTGTTAACAGAACTGTATTACAGATGTCCCCCCATTTCCCCCACTCCTTTCCCACCCTCCACTCAGCCCCTGCCACACCCCAGGCCGCACCCCTATTGTCTGTGTCCCTGGGCTGTGCATATAAGTTCTTTGGTTAATCTCTTCTTGTCCCCGACCCCCACCTTCCCTCTGAGATCTGTCAGTCTGTTCCATGCATCCACGCCTCTGAATCTATTTTGTCAGTGCATTTTGTTCATTAGATTCCACATATAAATGAAATAATTGATGTTATCTGACTTATAAATGAGATAATGTGATGTTGTCTGGCTTATTTTGCTTAGCATAATCTCTAGGTCCATCCATGTTGTCCAAAGGGTAAAAACTCTTTTTATAGCTGCATAGTATTTCATTGTGTAAATGTACCACAGCTTTTTTTTTTGTTTTGTTAATCCTCAGCCGAGGATATTTTTTCCATTGATTTTCACAGAGTGGAAGGGAGGGAGGAAGAAGGGGAAGAGAGAGAGAGACATTGCTGTGAGAGAGACACATTGATTGGTTGCCTCCTGCACTTGCCCCGATCAGGGCAGGAACCGAACCTGCAACCCAGGTACCTGGAATCGAACCTATAACCCCTTGGTTTGTGAGCCAATACTCTAACCATTGAGCACACTGGCCTGGCCTGTACCACAGCTTTTTTATCCACTTACATACTGAGGGGCACTTGGGCTGTTTCCAGATCTTAGCTATTGTAAATAACACTTCTATGAACACAGGAGTGCATATATTCTTTCTGATGGGTGTTTCTGATTTCTTGGGATATAATTCCTATAAGTGGAATTGCTAGGTCAAAAGGCAGTTCTATTTTTAATTTTTTGAGGAAACTCCATCCTGTTTTCCATAGTGGCTGTACCAGTCTGCATTCCCACCAGCAGTGCACAAGGGTTCCCTTTTCTCCACATCCTCACCAGCACTTGTTTGTTGATTTCTTAATGGTAACCATTCTGGCAGGTGTGAGGTGATATTAATTTGCATTGTTTTCTGATGAGTGAGCATTTTTTCATATATCTCTTGGCCATCTGTATGTCCTCTTTGGAGAAGTATCTACTCAGGTCCTTTGCCAGTTTTTTTTATTGGGTTGTTTATCTTCCTTTTGTTGAGTTCTCTGTATATTTTGGAAATTAAACCTTTATTAGATGTATCATTGGCAAATACGTTCTCCCATACAGTGGGCTCCCTTTTCATTTTGATGATGGTTTCTTTTGCTGTGCAAAAGCTTTTTAGTTTGATGTAGTCCCATTTGTTTGTTTTTTTTTCTTTGTGTCTCCTGCCCTGGGAGACGGGTGAAAATTCTGCTACGTGAGATGTCAGATTTTACTGCCTGTGTTTTCTAATATTATTCTTACGGCTTCGTGACTTACACTTAAGTCTCTCATCCATTTTGAGTTTGTTCTTGTGTAACTGGGTGGTCTAGTTTCTTCCTTTTGGCGTGTGCCTGTCCAGTTTTCCCAACACCACTTACTGAAGGGACTGTCTTTACTCCATTGTGTGCTCTTGCCTCCATTGTCAAATGTTAATTGACCGTAATGGCTCTGGTTGATTTCTGTGCTCTTTGTTCTGTTCCATGGATCTGTTGTGCCAGACTGTTTTGATTACAATAGGGATTGTGTTGAATCTATAGATTGCTTTGGGTAGTGTGGAATTACGTCTAATACATGAACTCAGTATATGCTTCCACTTGTTTGTATCTTTCTTTATTTCTTTTTTCAGTGTCCTATGGTTTTCTGAATACAGGTCTTTTACCTCCTTGGTTAAGTTTATTCCTAGGCATCTGATCTGACTTTTTTTTGTTACAATGATAAATGGGATTTTTTTTTTTTTTTTTTTTTTTTTTTTTTTTTTAGTGTCTCTTTCTGAGAGGTCATCACTGGTGTATAAAAATGCCATCAAGCGCTAACCGGTTTGGCTCGGTGGATAGAGCGTTTGCCTATGGACTGAAGGGTCCGTAGATCAATTCTGGTCAAGGGCATGTACTTGCAGGCTGGATCCCTGGCCTTAGTCAGGGTGCGTGTGGGAGGCAACAGTCGATGTGTCTCTCTCACATTGATGTATGAGGAGGCCTTGAGCAAAATTGTGGAAAATGAGAATGGCTTGTTTGGATTAATTCATTTTTTAAATCATGCCTTACCTCCCCACATGGTCCTACTGTGCTTTGGAGAAAACTGTTGGAAAGATCTGTATTCCAGAGCTTGTGCTCTGGTCACATGGACCCTGACTGAAGCCTGTCTGCCTGGAGGAGAGGGATGTATATGGGTTAGTGGATCTAGACTGGACCTGGATCAGGCCTGGGGCGTTCACAGCCTCCTTCCTCCCGAGCTTGTGCAGTCAGGAGTGTCCCCTGGGAGCTCTCCAAGCCGGGTGCCCTGCTGCAGAGCCGCCTCACTGCATGTCAGTGCTGCCTCCTCATACGTTCCTGACACCCTTTTGCCCTTTGTATTTCTGGTTAATTCCATCTCCTCCTTTAGGAGAGGACTTGCTTCCTGGAGGAAAAGGCTTTCCCTGATCTACTCATCTCTTTCCCACACCATGTATGCACTTAGGACACTGTGCCTCTTATCCCGCAGCTTCCATATTGTGTGCAAATGCTCCGTCCCTCCCTTCTCGTAAAATATGTTTTCTCTCACCCTACTAGGAGTTCTTGCGGTCAGGACTTGTGTTTTATCCATCTTTGTGGTTTCAGGACCTTGCCCAGTAGATATCCTCGGGGAAAAGGTGTTGAGGGAATGCATTCTCCAGCAGAGAGGGCGTAGTTCACTCCGGGGCTGCGTGGGGCTCTCCCTGCGAGTCTCCAAAACAGTCAGGGAAAGTAGGAGCTTCGCCCAGAGTCGGCAGTTCCTGTGAAACAAAGCCGGAAGGCACCTGACGTATCTGACAGAGGGGGCGCCTGCTGGAGAGGTGTTTTAGGGATTGCAGTGCACAGCCATAGGCTGAATGGTCTGAAGGGACATCTATGTCTGAGAGACTGATTACTCACATTTCTGAGCCTTCTGCATTATGGTTTTTTTAAAATATATTTTTTATTGATTTCAGAGAGGAAGGGAGAAAGAGAGAGAGAGAGAGAGAAACATCAATGATGAGAGAGAATCATTGATGGGCTGCCTCCTGCACACCCCCTACTGGCGATCAGGCCCGCAACCCAGACATGTGCCCTCGGCTGGAATCGAACCTGGGTCCCTTCAGTCCGAAGGCTGACGCTCTATCCACTGAGCCAAGCCGGCTAGGGCTGCGTTATGTTTTTTTAAAACAATTGAAGTATAAGTCACATAACATAAAATTAACTACTTTAAAGTATGTAAGTTAGTGACTATTTTAAAGTATGTAATTTAGTGACTTTTCTAGTATATTCACCATGTTGTGCTAGCTCTATCTAGTTTAAAGCAGTTCATCACCCCAAAAGGAAACTCCTCATTCTCATTCTCATTCCTCATTCTCCCTTCTCACATCCCTGACAAACACTAATTTCCTTCCTGGCTCCATGGGTAGTTCATGTAAATGGAATCATAGGATATGAACCCTTGGTGTTGGCTTCTTTCATTGGGAAATGTTTTTAAGGTTCATCCATGGTGTAGCATGTATCGGTACTTCCTTTTGATGGCTGAATAATATTCCATTGCATAGATATGTTACATCTGTTTATCCATTCATCCACCAGTGGACATTTGGGTTGTTTGCACCTTTTCGCTATTGTGAAAAGTGCTCCTATGAATATTCAAGTACAAGTTTTTGTTTGCGTACCTGTTTTTCGCTCCTTTTGTTGTATACCTACGAGGCGAATTGCTGGGTGATATGGTAATTCTGTTTAATGTTTTGAGGATTGCATTATACTTTTTATATGTGCACAAGAAGGGCCTTTTATACAAATTAACTTTTTTAAAAATATATTTTTATTGATTTCAGCGAGGATGGGAGAGGGAGAGAGAGTTAGAAATATCAGTGATGAGAGAGAATCATTGATTGGCTGCCTCCTGCATGGCTCCAACCGGGGATTGAGCCCACAACCTGGGCAGGTGCCCTTGACTGGAATCGAACCTGGGACTTTTCAGTCCGCAGGCCTACGTTCTATCCACCGAGCCAAACCAGCTAGGGCTACAAATTAACTTTTCAGACTCATTTATTTTTGTAATTGAATGGTTCTTGCTGGTATATCATTATATAAAATGAGGAGGCTTTGTCTGGTATTGCCATGTATGCTTTTCTGTAAAATATCCCGTTTAAAATTTTCACCATTCTTTTTCATGAACCCCATATTTATGCTTGCTTTTCCATCTAAGCAACAGCAGTTTTTTTAGTTACTGAAGCATTTGTGCTTATTTTGTTTCTGTCTCCCATTAATCACATTCCTCTCTTCCTCTCCAGGAATCTTATATGTAAAATTCCCTGCATATATACTTATTTACTCCCTGGCAACACATCATCTCTTTTCCGCCGCTTCTTCCTTCCTCCCTGCTGGTAATACAAGTTTTGCTTGAAAATTCTTATTTTCTAAAGCTTCTTTTTCTTTTGCAGTTGTGGGTGGTTATACATTCTTTTTCAAATTTATTTTTTACACCAACATATATATTTGGTTATCACAGCCAAAGAACACTATTGAAGTTTCAGTTTAAAAAACTGGGAAATTGTGTGTACGCTATTTGTCTCTATAAATACAAAATTCTTCACACAAAAAGTACTACCGAGTTAACGAACTTGAATGCAACCTTCAGCCTTGAGGAGCACCCTTTTAAAACCAGATTCATTCCAAAGACGTAATACTATTTTGCTTTTAAATAAAAGTACGATATTTTGTATGTTAAAAATGATGAGAGTGATAATTGGGGATGTTAATCGGAATTTCATGATGGCTGTTAGTAAATGTCATTAATACAAGGACCCTCATAGACTTCAGTATCCTATTCTTTATTATTTATGCATATAAAAACAAAAAAAAAGCAAGTTATTTTAGAAATGAAAACAAGATAAGGTAAGAGTATTTTAATTGCAGGTAAATATTTTAAGAAAAAGCAATATTCCACATGACAGTTTTAGCCCAGCTTTATTTATTTATTTATTTATTTATTTATTATTGATTGGTTTGAGAGAGAGGAAGGGACAGGGATAGAGAGATAGAAACATCGGTGAGAGAGAGACATGGATCAGCTGCTGCCTCCTGCACATCCCCTCCTGGGTTCACCACCCAGGTGTGTGCCCTGAATGGGAACTGGACCAGGCTTCTCTTGGTTCATAGGCTGATACCCACACCAGCCGGGCCATTGGTTGGTTCTAGTATGTGCCCTGACTAGGGACTGAACCCCTGATCTTGGAATGACCCTCTGAGGATCCCGCCAGGGCAGCCCAGTCTTGTACCCCTGTCTTTACAGTTTGGACATAGAAATTCCCTAGTGCTTCTGAGTATTCTCAGGAATAACACATTATCAATTTAGTAGTCATATTACTTGTTATGTGGGACATTTCTTCTAGGCCTCCTCAATTTTGTTTTTACATTTCACCTTTTAAAAAATTAAAATGTTATTGCATGTATATTTTTAAACAAATGACAGATGTCTTAATTTTTATTTTTTGATAAAAAAGAACCTAAAGTTAACATAATGTTGGGGCCTTAGCCTGGTTTGGCTTAGTGTATAGAGCATCGGCTTGCGGACTGAAGGGTCCCGGGTTCAATTCCGGTCAAAGGTGCATAACTTGGTTGCAGGCTCCTCCCCGGCCCGGGCCTTGGTCAGGGCTCATGCAGGAGGCAACCAATTGATTTGTTTCTCTCACATCAATATTTCTCTCTGTCTTTCCCTCTCTCTTCCACTTTTTCTGAAAATCAATGGAAAATATCCTCGGATGAGGATTGAAAAAAAAAAAAGTAAAATAAAGTTACATAGTTTTTGGCAACTTTTAAAAGTCCTTTTGAAGAGTTTATATGGACAGGGAAGTACACAAATGCAGAGCATTTGTAAATCTTACTACTTTGTTTGTTTTGTTTTTGTTAATCCTCACCCTAGGAAATTTTTTTTCCATTGCTTTTCAGAAAGAGTGGAAGGGAGGGAGGGAGGAGAGGAGAGAGAAACACAGATTTGAGAGAGGCACATTGACTGGTTGCCTCCCACTCACACCCTAACCTGGGGCGGGGAGGGAACCCACAACACAGGTTTGTGCTCTTGACCGGGAATCGAACCCATGATTCTCTGGTGCATGGGCCGATACCCCAACTACTGAGCAACACTGGCCAGGGTGTAAATCTTAACTCTTGATATGACCTTTGGTAATATGAAAAGCAAATTGCATGATCAATAAAGAAAACTCATGTCCTTTTTAGAATAACAAGAATTTTAATGGATCTGGATGGACCACGCTGGCGGGAGAAGCTGTCACCCATACCTTCTGTGCCCACTTCTGCGCAGTTGCGAGCTTGGCGGCCTACAGCAGAGACGCCCCCAGACCAAGTGGGAGATTCCTGCAGCCCTCACCAACCGGGCAGCACAGGTAGGGGAAGTCTGTACTCCTTTCTTTCAAGGGTTATTTTGAGCCCTGTACATTTCACAGTAGAGCAGTAGAATAAGAGCATAAATTTAGGCGCCGGGCCTGGGATTAAGCCCTGTTTACCCTCTTTCTAACTACAGAGTCTTTAAGAACTTGCTTCACACCTCCAGTGTCCTCGTGTATATGATAGGGATTACCATGAGCAATTACCTCATGGAGTTGCTCTTAGGAATAAATGGAGATATGCATATAAAATAATTAGCACATGCTGACTGTCAGATTGCAGTAGCCTCAATAAAGATCCAGTTAGCATTATATTAACAGAAAGAAGGAAAAGAGTTAAGTAGCATGCAGTTCTCTGTGACACCATTAAGATCGATGTGTTTGAAATAAAAAACACTCGACTACATAAAGATCCAGCAGATACTTCCTTCTGCCTTACGTCCTAGTTGTGAACGTGTCTGCATTGCCGCAGTAGCTACCTCGTTGCTTTGTGCAGTGCTTAATACATGGGACCGCACCCTTGCTTTCTGCTTCAAAGCTAGTTGAGGTCTCATTTCTCCTGCCCGCTGAGGAACTCTGTGTTCCCTGGAGGAGCTTCATCTTGCAGAAACCCTGAGGTTCCAAAGCCGTGATGTCCCAGTGGCTAGTGTTAGACCTTCATCTCTCATGGCCTTGGAAGAAGATGCAGGGACCGTCTGCCAAGGCTTTTAGGTGACTCAGCAGTCCCAGGGAATCGCAGAGACCTCTCCTTTCCTGGAGTCCATTATTAACGGGGCCTGGCTCAACGCATTTGCTCAATGAAGGGTGGCTGTAATTTACAAAGGACATACACTAACCATTCTGTGGATACGCCATAGCAAATCATAAGGACACGTATACTCGGCTCGTTCTGTTCCTGATGTACTGATTATTAGGGAGAAAGGATACCAAGGGCTTACAAACCTTGGAAGAAAAGCTGGAGGAAAGGTTTTTAGCAAATTGAGGGGGAAAAAATACTGTGTTATTTTGTTTTAGAGCTTATATATACCAGCATTCATGGGAGTGTCATTTGACCCCTTTGAAACTTGAAACATTCGAAATATTCTGTTATTTGAAATAAGAAAACGAGAACTTAATACGTTATGCCGTTTATACAGAGGGACAAATAAGATTATCATTTACATTCAAGTTGATGCTATAAATTCAGTGCACCTATCAAGATTTTTAGATCACGGAATTTAAAGGTATATTTTAGATTTTAGGTTAAGGATTTTTATTTATTTATATAAAGTTATTCATAAGGTAAAGTTACTACATAGATTTAAAACTTAAAATTTTAACACTTTGTGTTAGAAAACTTTGGTTGTAAGTAACAGAAAATCATAAGGAATGGTTTTGGCTCAAGTGACTAAAAGGGCCCAGGTCGGCTCTAGAATCACGCACAGCTCATCACGGTTCAGGCTCCGGCCGGAAACGGGAGCCACAGCACTTTTAGGCTTCATGTCTGTACCTATCAGTGTCCAAAGGGGGAGAAACACCATTGTTTTTGGTGGCATTAATTTAAGAATGAGGAAATACGTTGCCCCAAAGTCGTAGCTTTTTTATCCTGTTGTTCTGTTGGCTCGAATTCTGTTGCTACTTTAAAAAAAATTTTTTTTTATTGATCTTTAGAGAGAGAGGAAGTGAGAGGGATAGAGAGATAGAAACAACCATGGGATAGAAACATCATCAATAGGCTGCCTCCTGCACGCCCCCTACTGGGGATAGACCCCACAACCTGGGCATGTGACCTGACCAGGAATTGAACCAGCAACCTCTTGGTTCAGCCACTGAGCCACACCAGCCGGGCACTGTTGCTGCTTATTCTAATGGCTCATGTGCTCATTCCTGAGCTGGTCTCTATGATGAAGAAATGCCATGCGCTGGTTGGCTGAGGCCCAGGGTCAGTTTCTCCTGAACACATGGGCTGAACAGGAGAAGGTGGTAGCTGCGAGGGACCCTCAGAGCGGGGAGGAATGGATCCCACGCAGGCAGGCAGCCGTGATCACTGCAAGACAATAGCTAATGATAATATTTGGGACGCTGATCGCAGATAACAAAACCCAACTCTTTAAAAAAAAAAAAAGATTTTATTGATTTTTTTACAGAGAGGAAGGGAGAGGGATAGAGAGTTAGAAACATCGATGAGAGAGAAACATTGATCAGCTGCCTCCTGCACACCCCCTATTGGGGATGTGCCCGCAACCAAGGTACATGCCCTTGACCGGAATCGAACCTGGGACCCTTCAGTCCGCAGGCTGACGCTCTATCCACTGAGCCAAACCAGTCAGGGCCAAAACCCAACTCTTAATAGCTTGAAGCAAAAAACCCCCAAAACAGGTTCTTTTTGGCTCCTATGGTGGAGAAGTCCACAGGTGGGTGGGTAGCTGCAGGGAAGGCTGGGTTTAGGACTCATTCTCCTTCAGCTCTCTCTCTAGGCCCCATTCTCAGATAGACTCTTCCTTTGTCTCATAGGATGGCAACATAGCTCCTCCTCTCACCCTCATTCCACAGGAAAGAACAAGAATTATCTTATCAGATGCTGCCACAACAATCATATTGCAGCTCATTGACTCTCATAGGCCCAACCCTGACCAATTAGATTGTTTTGGCCAAGGGAATATAATGTGTTGCTAAAAAAAAAAACCCAAACCCAAAGATTACCCCAAGAGATAGGGCTAGGGTAGGGGTTGCTTTAAGCCACAGGAGTAAAGGGTGGAGGAGGTGTGATATTTCCCAAAGAATTTAGGGTACTGGACAAAATGTCTACTTCATGCTTTAGTGGGTTGGTTTGTTTGTCCATTTTCCACGAAATAGTTATGTAATGAAACACTAGGTTTTTGTTTTTATTTTGGAAAGCACATTGGTTAAAGCTGGGCTCAGTGAGACAGGGAAGGGCTGAGGATAGGTGAAGCCACAGGAGAGCCTCACAGGGAAGTCAGAAAAGGGCAACACTAGGTATTCCTGTCTCTCAGAAAAGGCATGCCAATGTGGATAAAGATGACAGAAGTGCTTGTATTTTACATGTTTTCCAATTTGAAAAAAGTGTCATAATTGTATAATCACTTCTACTTAAAGCCAATTTATCTTTCTAATTTGTATACAGTTGTGTTCCATTTAGACTCTAGCTCCGCATGGTAAGGGGGGCAAGTTGATCTGCAATCAGTTTCCTTACAGCTGCACCGAAGATTTTGTAGAGGTGCTTCTATAAACATTTCCTCTGTTTTTATTTTTTGGGTTCCATAGATGAAAAAATGTTTCAAACCCTTAAAGAAGAAGGAAATCAATATGTAAAGGACAAAAACTATAAAGATGCACTTAGTAAATACAGTGAATGCTTACAGATTAACAATAAGGAATGTGCCATTTATACAAACAGGCAAGTTCTTTGTAACTTTATATATTTCTTATGTTAATATGTTTTATTTAAAAATATAGACAGACTAATTGTCAAAGGTTTTCTCCATGGTTCTGATCATTTATATAGCAACTTGTCTAAGAGGTGTGTGTGTGGGGGCGGGGGCGGGCATAGGAGTCCTGGAGAGATTGCAGACATGAGGAGTGGTGGGCTGGGAGGTCTGATGTGGCCTGAGTTATGCACCGGCTGGCGTTCCGGCTGGGACGGGTGCTCTGACCCTTCCTGGCTGCGGCCTCGCTGCAGCTACAGGCCTGAGTGTTGTCCTTCATGGTGGGACTAGGACCGTGGTCGGCAAACCGCGGCTCGCGAGCCACATGCAGCTCTTTGGCCCCTTGAGTGTGGCTCTTCCACAAAATACCACGGCCTGGGCCAGTCTATTTTGAAGAATTGGCGTTAGAAGAAGTTTAAGTTTAAAAAATTTGGCTCTCAAAAGAATTTCAATCGTTGTACTGTTGATATTTGGCTCTGTTGACTAATGAGTTTGCCGACCACTGACCTAGACTATGGTGATCTGGGGAATTTTAGGGAGTAGGTGGAATCTGGGGTGAAGAACGGGGACTCTTAGCGTGAGTTTTCTAGCTATTTCAGATTAATTCTTTTAACTGAACTTCTCCCTGCTTTGTTTTTGTATCTTTTCCTCTCTTGGTAATCTTTTTGCCAAAAATTTGTCACTAACTCCACCAGGAATTTTTCTACCCTTCTGCTCGGCCTCGGAGTCAGTGGCTGCTCAGTTTCCCAGGACCGCCCTCTCCCTCTGGCGACAGTGCAGACGGCTCAGTTGCCTGCCTCTCCTCGCCTACCTCTGGCATTCTTGGGGTTCTGAAGGTGTAGATCCCTTTTCCGTCCTCTGTGCTCTCTGGCCATTTCATTCTCTCCGCAGTCCATTTAACCACCTTCCAGTTACGGCCTCTAACTCTGTCCCTGAGTTTCGGACCTGAGCGCTCCCTTCCCTTCTGCGCTCCTGATGGGTTATCCCCCCTGACTAATGCCTCCCTTTTGGACCCAGCGTTTCTGCCTTTTGTCTGCAGCACCTTCCCGGTGTGCCTGCAGTCTTGTTCCCTCCTTTCTCGTCCTCCAGGGGGCAGCTAGAGGGATCTTTCTAAACACGGTGAACATGTCAGCCCCGATGTAAAAACCCATTACGTTCGGGAGAAAGCTCAGCTTCCCTGGCACCATTTACAAGGCCCCTTGGGGTCGGGCCTGCCCGCTCTCCCGTCTCATCCCTACACTACGGCCATCTGGCACTTTTCCTATCCCATTAGGGACATGGGATATGTTCCAGATACTGCCCTATGCGGAGTGGCTCCGTTAGTTGAGTGTCAGCCCATGCACCAAAGGGTCACCGGTTCAAATCCTGGTCAGGGCACATATCCAGGTGTCGGGTTTGATCCCTGGTCTGTTTGCATATGGGAGGCAATCAATCGATGTTTCTCTTTCACATCAATGTTTTTCTCTCTCTCCCTCTCCCTCTTCTCTCTAAAAAGTAAATAAATAAAAATGCACATGCTGGCCCTTGGCCTCCACTCTCCTCTCCCTACATCTCAACTCTCACCCCAGGGCCTTTGCTTTGGATAATTGTCACTTCATACTCTGGGCTTCCATTTAAATGTCTCTTCTCCTGGGGAGTCTTTTCTGGCTGCTCTTGCCCTCTCCTCAGCCCCACAAGCTCTGATGAGATTCTCAGCTGTGTCCTCCCAAAGCACTCTTTACAGATTTTATTGTGTTCGCTTTTTTAAAAATATGTTTTTATTGATTTGAGAGAGAGAGAGAGAGAGAGAGAGAGAGAGAGAGAGAGAGAGAGAGGGAGAGGAAGGGAGAGGGAAAAAGAGAAACATCAATGAGAGAGAATCACTAATGGGCTGCCTCCTGCACGCCCCCTACCAGGGATGGAGCCTGCAACCCAGGCATGTGCCCTGGCCAGGAATCAAACCGGCAACCTCCTGGTGCGTGGGATGCTCAACCCACCGGGCATGTTTGCTTGTTTTAATGGTCTCTTCCTTGAGGGCTGGGGCTGTGTTTTATTTGCAGTTGTATTCCCAGTGCCATAATTCCATGTGTTGCAAGGACATTCCATGATTGTACTTAAGTGTTAGGTTTTAATTGAGAAACAGCTGTGGTATATAGATACATAGTCGATGAGCTATTTTCTGATTTTCCTTAGCAGTCAAATGTATAGGTATATTGTCTTTCCCTTTCATAATACGGGGTTCCATTGTTAACACCAGAGCTCTCTGTTACTTGAAGCTGTGCCAGTTTGAAGAGGCAAAGCAGGACTGTGATCAGGCGCTTCGGATAGATAACGGGAACGTGAAAGCGTGCTATAGGCGAGCTCTTGCTCATAAAGGACTCAAGGTGAGGACCTCTTCACTTCAATATATAAAGTTCAGCTCTGAACAAATCGGGTCGTTTTCATGAACATCAGTCTCGGGATCTAGGAATGGGAGTGAGATTATCCTGGGATTTAATCCTAGTTCTATACTAACCAGTCCTGAAACCTTGGAATAGGCCTCAGCTTTCTGCTGCTTATAATGAGGAGCTAGATAATTTCTAAGGCTCCTTCCAGCTCAAACATTATTATTTATTTCCTGATTTTCTAAGGAGTGTTGTTAGTTATGAAAAGTCTCCTTAAAGGACAGGAGTGTGTGTTTTTTACTGACTTCCTCCAGGCCACCAGCAATGCCATTGGATTTCTCCAGCAAAGGATTGGAGTTGTCTGGGGTGGGAGGAAGGCATCAGAAGGGAAGATGGTAGAGACGTATCAGAAATTGGGAAGCTCATGGTGATTTGGGTCTTAACTGACTGGTGGTTAGTATGGGACTATCGAGTGGCATTCTTTAAGAGAATCACACTTTCAAAGAAAGTATTTTATAATTATGCTTTGGGGATTATTTTTGTCTTGGTCTTTAAATAATTTTGTTGTTGTTGATTTGAGAAAGAGAGAGAAACACCGACTGTGCTTTTCCACTCATTTATGCTTCCATTGGTTGCTTCCTGCATGTGTCCCGATGAGGGATTGAACCTGCAGCCTTGGTGTACTGGGATGATGCTCTAACCGGCTGAGTTACCCCGCCAGGGCTGCTTTTGTTTATGCTGGTTCTTCTGCATGGAAAACTTGAATGAATGTTCATGTTTGTCTAAGATAACATCACAAGGGAAAATCAGACCATACAGAACAAAATGACGTTTTCTGAAATGGCATTTTTAAAAATACTAACCCTGGCCTATTATGCTTTCTGCTGGTCATCTTTTTATTTTATTTATTTATTATTTATTTATTTTTAATCCTCACCTGAGGATATTTTTTCATTGATTTTTAGAGAGAGTGAAAGAGAGAGGGAAAGATGGAGAGAAATATCGATGTGAGAGAAACACATCGATTGGTTGCCTCCTGCACGAACCTTGACCAGGGCCCGGACCAGAGAGGAGCCTGCAACTGAGATATGTGCCCCTGACCGAATCGAACCCAGGACTTTTCAGTCTGCAGGCTGACACTCTATCCACTGAGCTAAACCAGCTAGGGATGAAATGGCTTTTAAAAAAAATATGTATTTTATTGAATTTTTACAGAGAGGAAGGGAGAGGGATAGAGAGTTAGAAACATTGATGGGAGAGAAACATCGATCAGCTGCCTCCTGCACACCCCCCACTGGGGATGTGCCCGCAACCAAGGTACATGCCCTTGACCAGAATCGAACCTGGGACCCTTCAGTACGCAGGCCGACACTCTATCCACTGAGCCAAACTGGTTTAGGGCATGAAATGGCATTTTTAATAGTTAATTTGATTAAGGTCTAATCCAGTGAAATTCACACATTGTAAATGTGCAGATCTTGGATTTCTTTCTCAGCATTTTTTTTTTAATTGACATATAGTAGTTTCATGTGTACAACATAATGATAAGTATATATAGCAAAATGATCACTGTACTGTCCTTCACCACACATTGTTACAAATCTTTTTCTTGTGATAAGGACTTTTAAGATCTATTCTCTTAGCACTATCAGATATATACTACATTGTTATTAACTACAGTCACCTTACTCTACATTACACCCTCGTGAATCATTTATTTTATAATTTGAAGTTTGTACCTTTTGACCACCTTCACCCATAGTGCTTATTCTCCACCCCTCACCTCACCTCTGGCAGCCACCAATCTGTTCTCTGTATTAGTTCAGGTGTGTGTGTGTGTTTGTTTGTTTGTTCCACATAGCAGTGAGGTCATGTGGTAATTGTCTTTCTCTGTATGACTTGGCATAATGCCCTCAAGGTCCATGTTGTTGCAAGTGTCAGGATTGCCTTCTTTTTTTATGGCTGAATAATATCCCAGTGTGTATACACACCACATTTCCTTTATCCGTTCTTCCATCGGTGGGCTTAGGTTGTTTCCGGTTGTTGGCTATCGTAAATAACGCTGCAGTGACCATGGCGGTGGGATAGCTTTTAGAATTAGTGACTTCGTTTCCTTCGGATAGAAACCCACAAGTAGTATTTTTGATTTTGAGGAAACTTCGTACTGCGCCAGTTCACATTCCATCAACAGGGCACAAGGGCTCCGTTGGTTATTTTGCTATTGAGTTGTATGAGTTTTTGTTTTTTTTTAATCTATTTTGGATGTTAATCCCTTATCAGATATATGATTTGCAAATATTTTCTTCCACTCAGTAGGTTGTCTTTTTATTAATGGTTTTCTTTGCTGAGCAGAAGCTTTTGAGTTTCATGTAGCTCCACTTGTTTATGTTTGCCTTTATTGCCTTTGGTTCTGGTGTCAAATCCAAAAAATCATCACCAACACCAAAGTCAAGAAGCTTACTGGCTATGTTTTATTCTAGTGTTATGGTCCCAAGTCTTACATTCAAGTCTTTAATCCTTGAGTCCAGAGTATCTTTCTATCAGTATCTTAGAGTTTTCGGAATACAGGGCTTTCATCTCCTTCATTAAATTCATTCCTAGGTATTTTATTCTTTTTGATGCAACTATAAATGGGACTGTTTTCTTAATTTGGCTATTGATCTGAATAATATATGTTCCCATGTAGCCACTGCCTCAGTTAAGGTAGAAAGAACATTTTCATCTCTCCAGAAAATTCCTTTTGCCCATTGTCCTTAATCTTCCCCCCTCCCACCCCATCCCATTTATCTAATTGCTGCTGCTATAGATTAGTTGGGCCATGCCCAGGTTGTGAGCTCCACCCCCAGTGGGGGTGTGTGTGTGCAGGAGGCAGCCAATCAATGATTCTGTCTCATCGTTGATGTTTCAATCTCTCTCTCCCTCTCCCTTCCTCTCTGAAATCAATCAATCAATATCTATATAATAAGAGCCTAAGTGACCCTTATGATGGAATGACCAGAACAACCAGTTGCTTTGATGCACACTGACCACCAGGAGACAGAAGCAGGGCTCATGGCTGGCAAGCGAAGTGGCAGTGGCGGGAGCGGAGAGCGGGCCTAAGCTGGTAGTCAGACATCCCCCAAAGGGTCCTGGACTGTGAGTGGGCGCAGGCAGGCTGAGGAGACCCCCCCCCCCCACCTCCATGCACGAATTTTGTGCACTGGGCCTCTAGTATATATATATATATATATATATATATATATACATATATATATATATATATATATATACACACACACACACACACACACACACACACACACACACACAGTTGTAGCCACATAAAGAGGTGGTGCACAGCGTGGGATCCAGGAGGGTCCTGAGCGCAGGGGCCTCTGTCTGAATGGAGCTGGATGCGCCACCCTCCAGCACGTGATGCAGTCACCAGCTGGGAGCTCCACACTTGCCTGCGTGACCCCGACACCCTACCCCCTTTTATTTTGTTAGCAGCACTCATTTGTAAGCCTCACTGAAGGTTTTCTAGGCGGTGTGTGGCACCCTGAATTAAAGTGGCCTCTTCAAAATTAACTCAACTTTTATTGAGCTCAGTGGGTTTGGGTGCATGAGGGTAGATCTGCGTGATGCACGAGTTTACATATGTGCAAACTCCTCAGCAGCTTGACCTCATTCTGGCTGCCTGACTCGGAACTTGTTTACCCGACTGACTGAAGTCAAGAAGATGTACCTAATGAAAGACCAGAATTTCATACTTCCTGGAGCAAATTCCAGAAATTGCATTATGGATGTAGAAAGACAGTCCCAGGTTTGAGTAATCCTATTCCACTAAATTAGGAGGCCGGCAGCTTGTTTTTCTGGTTTGACTCCTTATGGCTTGATGTGCATGCCCTGTCGTCAGAGCTTCGTGCCAAGGGAATTTGTTTCAAGCTCTGCACAGGCTGCGGCAGCTTCTAAATGTGTCGCTCACACCTGGACCCGCTTCCTCAGGGGCTGGGACGAGGAAGTGGCACAGGGGCCGCCGTGACAGGTGCCCCCGAGCTCTCAGGGGACACTCTGCGCCTGGCTCTCCTGTCTCTCTCCCACCGGGCTTTGATTTCTCTGTGTGCCAGTTTTGAAAAACACAGACCTTTCCTTAATGTACAGTTGTTCTTCATGAGGAAAGGTAACTGAACATTTTGCTGTTGACTTACAATCTGTTCCTTTTATTGAGTGCCGCTTCTGAGCGAGGCTTTGGGGCCGAGGAGGTGAGTGAGGCCTGGGGCCTGCCTTGTGGAATTTACAGCCAGTTGGCGATGCCACAGTTACCAAGACATCAAAAAATGTCTATTGTTGGGATAATCTGTCTACATCATAATACAATTTCTGGAATATCTAATTTTTATTGATATTAGTTTAAGCATATCTATTAATGGTAAATGTTACCATAAACACATGTGATTGTACTTCATTTTTTTTAAGGCCCAATGAGATCAGCAGCAGCTTTTACTGTCCTCTTCCTGCCAGAGCCCCACTCCCCTCTTTGTATAACCTTCCCTCTACCCCGCAGGCTGCTTTCCCATCAGGCCCTGTGTTCTCTGACAGCTGGGTCACAGGGAGACCCCTCCCCCTCCCTAGTATCCATCTCAACCTTTGGTGTTCTTAATTGCGTTAATAACATTTTATTTATTCCTTTTACTTGTGTTTTTTTTTTTTAATATGTTTTTTTTTTTTAATTGATTTCAGGGAAAGGGAGAGAGAGAGAAATGTCAATGATGAGAGAATCATCGATTGGCTGCCTCCTGCACAACCCCTATTGGGGACTGAGTCCACAACCTGGGCATGTGCCCCGCCCCACTGGTTTGACCTCCTGGTTCATAGGTTGACACTCAACCACTAAGCCACATGGGCTGGGCTTGCTTGTTTTTTCTTTTTTGTTTCTCTTCTTAAGACGTATGTTTCCACAAGGGCCAGACCACAGCTGTTCTTTTTCCCACGCTGTTCCCACTTCCTGGCACAGGGCCGTGGCCGTGGCCATCTCTCAGGCGAATAAGCCTTGCCTGACCACTCTGTGGAGCCGGCAGACTGGCCCCCTCGTCTTCCACTGCCTCCCTGCCTGATGCTGCCGCCCTGCTGTCCTGCCCTCTTGTCACACTTGCCTGCCTCTGTTGTGACATTATCAAGGCGTATTTCCTGTCTTCTTAGGTCCCCTCCAACCAGACAGACTGCTCTTTAGGCACCGACTTTTCTGGAATGGATGGAAAAGCTCGTATTGACACTTGTGGTGGTGGCCTTTCATTTTGTAGCTCTCAGATCTCTCTTTTCAGGCTTCTCTTCCTTGAGCCCTACAGCTGTACCATTCACCTCGGTACAGCCCTACAGCTGTACCATTCACCTCGGTACAGCCCTACAGCTGTACCATTCACCTCGGGCCCTTGCCTTGATCATCCCACGATGATCTTACTGTGCCTCAGTTTCCCTATCTGTAACACGGGGACAGTAAAAGTTAGTACTCACAGGGCTATTGTGAGAGTAAATAATAATACTCGCAAAAGGATGAGAATGGTAAGAACTGGCTATATTACTCCCCCGGCTTGCCCTGCTGCCCCACTCCCCTGCCTTTCAGGATGGTCCCTGACTAGAACACTTAGGATGGACAGGCCACATTCCAGAAACACAATGGAAACACAATGGCATTGGGTTTGTTGGTAGCATGTTCCAACTGTCTTGTTGTGACACAGTGGTACGTAGATTTGTTACTAATAGTACATAATGTGCTACAATTTGTAAATAATTTACCTTATCTTTTTGATAAACTAGAGAAGATTTAAGGTTATGCCTTTGAACTCATCTCTCCATTACTCTTGTTCTGGTGTGTTGCTGGGCTAAGGGGGGAGGGATGTGGCATTACAGCTAGTCCCTCAGGAGGGTCACATAGCACTGCTTATCTGTCCTGTGCCTTAGCCTCCAGTGTGTGCTGTGATGGGTATGTCATAAATACTCAGGTTGCACATCATTGGGATTCTTCACCTCCTCACAGAATTAATTTTGGTTTAATCAAAACATGGGTTTCCCTGGCCAGCGTGGCTCAGTTGGTTGGAGCGTCATTTTGTACACCAGAAGGTCGCAGGTTTGATTCCTGGTTAGGGCACATACCCAGTTTGTGAGTTGGATCCCCGGTCAGGGTGCAGTCAGGGCACATATGTGATGCAACCAGTCAATGTTTCTCTCTCACATTGATGCTTCTCTCTCTCTCTCTCTCTCTCTCTCTCTCTCCCTCCCTCCCTCCCTCCCTCCCTCTCTTCCTCCCTCTCTAAAATCAATACACTTATCCTCGGCTGAGGATTAACACACACACACACACACACACACACACTTAAATGCAGGAGGCAGCCAATCAGTGATTCTCTGTCATCATTGATGTTTCTCTCTCCCTCTCCCTTCCTCTCTGAAATCAATAAAAATATATTTAAAAAATTTAGAAAGCACCAACCAATAAAAAACTATGGGTCTAGTCTGTAGTTCTTGAATGTGGCCTGTCACAGTGGACTCATTTTGTGGTATATGTCTCTACTACCAGATTCCATGCTGTGTTTTGTAAGCTTAGATTTTTTTTTCTTTCCCCTCGAACTCTCCAATGTATTGTCTGGCTCTTTATGGGAGAATAAATGTCAACTCTAGCCTATTTGAACAGTATAAAACTTTGAAGGGTTTTATGGAACAAGATAATCTGGTAGCAGCTAACATTTGTTTAGCCCTTTATAGCCCTTTATAGGTTTAAACTCATATATTCTTTTAATTCATTTATTACTTGGTAGAGCCTTGTGAAAACTGGAATAGAAAAGCTCCTGTTATTCATACTTTATAAGAAAAACTGAAGCTCAGGAAGGTTAAGTAGTATCTTGTTCAGGTTTCACTGCGAGTAGGTGCTAATATGAGGATGTTCATTATTTCACTTATTTAGCCAACAACATGTGCCCACCGTGTGTTAGGAACTGAAGGTCATGGTGATAGTTTAATCTAAAGTCTTCTAACTCCGGATTCTGTGTGGTCTTTTATAGAGGACTAGAGGCCCAGTGCACAAATTCCTGCATGGGTGGGGCTGGGCCAACTGAGGGGAGGGGTCGTGGGAGGTTGGCCGCCGGGCCCCACTCCCCCCCACCCCCAGTTGAACTCCCAGTCGAACACCCGGTCGAGGGGACAATTTGCATATTAGGCTTTTATTATATAGGACTAGAGGCTCGATGCACAAAATTCGTGCAAGGGGCTCAGCCCTCACAGTCACGGCTGCTTGCTTAGGCCCTCACAGCCCCGGCTTTGTCCAGAAGGTCATTTGGCTGTCCAGTATAATTAGCATATTACGCTTTTATTATTATAGATGCTCGCTGTGTTATGGGTTACAATAATTTAGCCCAAGTGTTACCCTGCAGGCCCAGCTTTCTAATCGTGGTGCTAACAGGAGCCCATTGCGCCACTGTGCACTCCCTAGCATCCTTCTCCCGCCCCCGGGCTGATCTGTGCCCTTCTACTTTCAGGATTATCAGAGTAGTTTAAATGATCTCAATAAAGTTCTCCGGCTAGACTCAAGTATTGCTGAGGCCAAGATGGAACTGGAAGAGGTGACCAGATTCCTCAATGTGAAGGACCAGGCAGCATCACTCAGCAAAGAAAAGGAGAGAAGGAAAATTGAGATTCAAGAGGTATTTGTATTTGATTATCTTTGAAAGTACTTTTGGGGGATCTTACATTGGATTCTAAGGTCATATTCCTATGAGTTCTACCAATTTTTTAAAAATTTTGTGTTTTTTATTCTGATGCTCAATGAAGAAATTTAATCCAGTTGTAAAGACAGACTTTTCCTTTGCCGTGGTAATTAGCCTATGTCTTTTCCTGGTTTGGTCCATGGCCGGTATTGGGAGTCTGCATTAGGTTCTTCCGTTCTTTGCCCTATTCCCACTCCCTCCCTGTCTGGCCTATGTTTTGTATTGCTTCCACTCCAGATTGCGCTGGGAGCCTATGGCCACTGAGCTTTGCTTCAGGGTAGACCCAGAAAATGCTGACAGGACTGATTTTGTTTCAATGGTCCTGGCAAGCCACATGCCATAGAGATTTTTCAGTTTGATTCAGACCTGTTAGCACTCTAAGACTGGCCTCATCAGAGATTTTTGGATTACCTTTGATTTCAGATTAACTCGGTGTCTTATGCTATATAGCTTTCTGCTTTGCCTTCAGTGAAGAATATCAATCATGAATTCCTGTGTATTCATGAATACTAATATATTACATTTCCACTAAGAGTAAGGAGCTAAAATGTGAGAGGCTCGGAGGTGTTTTTCCTCTAAGGATGGAAGAAAACTCTTTTAAGAGAATTGAAAAATAAGATTACTTCTCTATTAAATACAAATAAATAAGTAAAAGTTAGGAAAAAGAGATAAAGTAGTTATAGGTCTTCTTTTATATAGCAGCTTTATTCATGGAAAATTATAAAAAGAGCCCTGGCTAGTGTGGCTCAGTTGTTTGGGCATCATCCCATGCACCAGGAGGTTACCGGTTCGATTCCAGCACATGCCTGGGTTTCAGGCTTGATCCCCGTAGGGGGTGTGCAAGAGGCAACTGATCGATGTTTTGCTGTCTCTCACATTGATGTTTCTTTCTCCTTCTCCCTTTCTTTCTCTCTAAAAATCAATAAAATATTCTTATAAAAATTTTTTTCAATGTTAAAAATATTTTAAATTTTAAAAAATGCTTTTATGAATGAATACTAATACTTTAAAACTTCTCTTCCTCAAAAAGTAGATTTTATGATTTATTACAGACTACACATTTTCACTTAAGAACTTGACTAAATACAGTGTTCTTGAGTTTTTCGGTTCCTTCCCATTTTAATAAATGTAACGTGGGATGTGCGCAGTGGCGGCTATTTGTGTCAGGGTGTAACTTTTTTTCCTTGTGAAGGTGAATGAAGGCCATGAAGAGCTTGGAAGGACCCCCGAGGAGGTCTGCACGGGCTGCCCTGCCTCTGAGGGGGACACCAGCCAGGGGCCACCGGAATACCATGAGGAACTGCCCATCACCAAGCCCAACAATGCCTATGAATTTGGGCAGCTGATGAACGCGGTCAGTGCTAGGAAAGATGAAGAAGCCTGTGCACGTCTGTTAGCCATCACTGAGCCGAAAGATCTGCCAGCGTTGCTGAGTAACAAACTCGAAGGGGATCTATTCCTCCTCCTCATTCAGTCTCTGAAAAATGGACTTGTTGATAAAGATCCCTCACTGGTATATCAGCATCTTTTCTATCTGAGTAAAGCAGAAAGGTTTAAGGTAAGTGGCAGAGTGCCTCATTGAAGAGACTGATTTTTACAGGCTTTCTATAACTTTGACATGTTAATGTTTTATGCTAATAAAATTTTTCTCCTTCTTTCAGATGATGTTGGCCCTAATTAGCAAGGGCCAAAAGGAGCAAATTGAACAGCTTTTTGATGACCTCTCAGGCACACCAAACAAACATTTTACTTTAGAAGACGTACAGGCCCTGAAAAGGCAGTATGAGCTTTAAATCAAGATTATTGTTAGATCTCTTCCATGCATGCCTGTGTTCCAATAATACTAGTGAGACGGTATTGTAATACAGTTGCATGGATAAAACCTTGCTTAGAAAAGATCCCTGGGTCTGGACTACAAAATATTTTACTTATTTTTATACATAGAACATGTATATTCTACAATCTGCTTTTTATCAGTTGTAAATATTTTCTTATGTACCAGAGCTAACATCTTTATATTTAATAATAAGTATATTTGGAACTTATTCAGATGCATTTTAATTTATATCATACATTTCCTTTAATAACTTGTTAAAAAATTGAGTTAAATTACATTTGTTTGGGCTATGAAGGCATCCACTTAGGTTTGACAGAAATATATTTCTTTAAAATGCATTTTTAAAAGTGAAAATCATTAACTGATTATTAGTTCACCTTTATTTCCTGCTAATACATTTATACTACTTGTATATTATAGTCTGTTAAGATAAAATGCAATACTTAAATCCATAATATGAAATGATTATTAAATAAATTGTGATTATCAATTTAAAGCTATAAGAGGAACTTATTTTTTCTAATATGGAAGCATTGCCTAATAATTAAGAATAAAAATTGCCAAAAATTTCTACCACTTTTTACTAGACTTTAAAAAGCTCCTTTCCCTTATAAATTGCATAGGTAAGCAGTAACAAAACAACAAATATATAAGAGCAAACTAAGCCTTCGTTTCTGTTTGCATTGTCAACCCCGTATTTCCCCAAATATTTAAATGTCTTCTTGCTCCTCTTTTAAGCAGGACCATGTTTATTCCCTTAATGTCAAAAGAAAAGTGAAGACTTCTTGAAGCTCTTTTGTTAACTGAGGGTAAAGGTATTTCTTAAAATAAAACATTCCAGTTTCTATCAGTATACCATCAAACACATTCCTGTAATCTTCAGTCAGTTCTCTTTTTCTGGAGCATTTTCTTATTCTTTAGAAGTTAAGATAAAAGAAGAATATCACTTTGTTTTATCTAATTTTTTTATAATTATAGAATATTTTTAAATTGTTTTATTGATTTCAGAGAGGAAGGGAGAGGGAGAGAAAGATAGAAACATCAATAATGAGAATCATTGATCGACTGCCTCCTGCATGCCCCCCCCCCGTCCCCCCCATCCCCAATGCGGATCCAGCCCACAACCCAGCATGTGGCCTGACCAGGAATCGAACTGTGATCACCTGGTTCATAGGCCTACGTTCAACCACTGAGCCACACCAGCCGGGCTAATGACAGAATATTTTAAATATCTTGTGGGTAAATGGTATCTTTCAAAACATGCCATTTTTCTTTTCAACTTTTTTGTTCATAAATGAAAATCTGTAATAATATTTAGTTCTAGTCTTCAAGCCAACAAGCAAAACAGTTTTCTCCTTTGTAATACTATTAAATTTTTGTAAAAGTAAGTGATGGAGTGTGTTAGTTACTTTAGAACAGGGACATAACAAGGAGACACGTGTCTTGTTGACAGTCACATAACCAGCACCGAGCTGCACGGGACTGAGCTGTCCGCCCGCTGGTGGCAACCTGTCCCGAGAGGAGGTGGAGAGCAGTGAGGGGATGCCTGTCTGTCCCAGTTGTGTGGGTCGCAGCTAGAGAAATCCACCTCTCCAGCAGCACCCAGCGCACTGAGGCCGCCCTTCATTACTGAGGGGAGGAAAAAGAAAGTAAAGGAAGCAGATGAGACCACCAGTGCGCATTCAAGGAACACGGTTCCTGCTGACCTCTTCAGGACTTCATCAGGAAATCTGTCCACAAGCCCCTGGAGTATCCCACTCGATCTCCCCACCGGGTGCGTGGGTACCCCCAGCGCCCCAAGTGCTGAACCTGCACCCGCTCCCACTCTGTGGCCGGAGCCTTGTACGTGCCCCTGCGTGCAGTAGCAAAAGCAGATCCAGTGATCAGTGTTCTCAGAAAAACGGACCAGGGTGTGCAGGCCAGGGAGACACCGAAAACTACAGCTATAGCACCACTTTCTGGAAAACAAACCAAGTTTCCGGTAGTCAGCATGGTGAGTTATAAGAAAAGATGTAAGAGATTAAGGATTCTGCCACAAGAGGGAGTGATGAGAGTGGAACAAGTCTTCCCGTTAAAAAACTGAGGAAACCTTCGGATAGGAATCCCAACAGTCACTGCTACCTCAATGTGATAACAGCAGCACAAAAACACAAGGGACACGACAAATCAAGAAAATGTCACCCCCAAAAGTCACACAGCACTTCTGCCTCTACTCTCCTGCCACAGGGCGCTGACCGATCACACAGAGGCTGAAGAGTAGTCTTGGCGTTTGCTGGGAGGGGAAGAAAACCAGGTATTGGTTAAGACGGGTAATGCCTCCCAAAGGAGCTACATGTATTAATTAAAACTAAGCCCTGCCCACGAATCCGTGCGCCAGTAGCTCTCTGCGGGGCCTGGCTGCTCCGCGCCCACTGCCCAGAGGCCCATCCGCGGCTGGGCGCGGAATGCTTGCCTCGTCGTCGTGGCGACGAAGCAAGCATTCGCCAGGCCACTCATGCTGCCTGCTCTCAGCGCCCGCCCCCCCGGGACTGGGGGACTCTGGTGGGGCTGAAAGGACTGGGCATCGCCAGCTTTTGTGATGGAGTGACGGTTAATTTTCATATTACCATTTTATTAGATAAGATCTCTGATACTTCTACCATGTTATATGCAACGTTACCCAGCACTGACTGCTTCTCACAGATTTTTCCCTGCTCCCAATGTTCTTCTCTCCTCCCTCCTCCCAAAACACAGGGCTAATTCCATTCTTGGCCCTCCTCTAAAACCCAATGCCAGTGTCACCCCCAGATGCTTTTCCTCACCGGCCCTGGCTGAGTGAAGTGACCTGTGAGCTTTCTCACAGAGCCATGTGTGTGGCTCTATGAGCTCTAACCATTGTTTTGGTGGGCTGGGTTGACTTATCTGTGAGAGACTGGCTGGCTTAGTTCTGTCCTCCATATTGCTCAGCAACGTGCCTGGCACGAGATTCAATAAATCATCTTTGATGAGTGAGAAGCTAATTACTTTTATTTCAGCAGAACGTTAGCACTTGGATTTAATGGGTTGCTGTAAAAGAAGTCTCAAAGAAAGTAATGCTATACAGAATGCGGGTGATTTCCCAGCAAATTCTTCAGTACCGTATAAGCAAAGTTTCTAGACAAGAGTGTAAGACATAATACTAAAACAGAAAAAGGGGGAAAACCCAAAGGCTCTTAACTGTAAGTGACAGTACTCAGAGGTATATAACACCCAAGTCGCAATCACTGGGCGTAAGTTTACACATTGTTATTTTTCTGTTAATCCTGAGGATATTTTTTCCATTGATTTTCAGAGAGTGGAAGGGAGGGAGGGAGAGAGGAGTAGAGACAAACGTCAATATGATAGAGACACATGGATTGGTTGCCTCCTGCATGCACCCCAACTGGGACTGGAACTGAACCTGCAACCCAGGTACATGCCCTTGATGGGGAATTGAACCCATGACCCTTCGGTGCATGGGCTGGTGCTCAAACCACTGAACACACCGGCCAGGGCAAGTTTACATATTTTTAAATGATTTAAGAAGTATCATCTAGGCTGACATGTTTGCTTCAAATAACACATGAAATTACTTCTAAACTGTATATAAGAGACTGTCATTTCTGGTTCATGGACCATATGAACACTCCTTATAAATACAACCTGAATCTATGCCCGGCCAGTGTGGCTCAGTGGTTGAGCGTCGACCTATGAACCAGGAGGTCACGGTTCAATTCCCAGTCAGGGCACATACCCAGGTTTCGGGCTCGATCCCCAGTAGGGGGTATGCAGGAGGCAGCCCATCAATGATTCTTACATTGATGTTCCTCTCTCTTTCTCTCTGAAATCAATAAAAATATATTTTTGAAAAAATCAAAAAACAGAACCTGAATCTAGGGTTCCACATCTAACTATGGACCATCAGTTCATGTCCAGGCTCTGCAGTTGTTACCACATGACCCCATGATCACTATCCTGGTCATCCTCAGCCGCCTGACCCTAACAGAAGTAACCTCTCCAATCAGTTTCCCTTCCTTTTGACTTATCACCCATTCTTTATTAGCCAGCTGGCACCACTCAGGCCAAAAGGACCACCCAGAAGACTGATGTGGATGGAGGTCTATAATCCTGCCTCCATTCTCTACATAAGGCAGGGGTGGGGAACCTTTTTTCTGCCTAAAGCCATTTGGATGTTTATAACATAATTCTTGTGTCATACACAATTATCAACTTAAAAATTAGCCTGCTATATTTGGTCAGACATTTAATTAACTCCCCCCTAATGCCTTGGCAGGGCCAGACCAAATGATTTCACAGGCCTCATACGGCCCTCTGGACGTTCCCCACCCCTGAGATAAGGGACGTCTGTTAACAGAAATCTCTGCCTATGGAGTACAATGAATTTTGTCAAATTTGAAGGTTTTGATGCCTTTAGCCAAAAATTAAAGGAGATGGTAGAAAGATCAATGACAAACAAGCAGGAGATAGAATACAGGAAGAGTCCCATAACTGCCTCCTCTTTTTTTCTCTAGCAAACTGCTTTCGAGCATAGACTATGGCATCAGAAAAACCTGGAATTAAACCCCAAATCCATTTAACCTCGAAGACTAGGTTCCTCATCTGAAAAATGAGGCGGGATATACCAATTCAGGGCTGTAACGCTACGTAGTTTGTGTAAAATGCCAGGTGGTGCTCAATCATCTTATCTTTCATGTGTGTAATTGCTTTCTTCCCTTAAGTCTAATGATCTCATCTATGTTGTTAGAGAAAAGACTAAAAAGCTCTTTGGAAATACTATGGGCACTTTCATGTTTACTTACTGGATAAGAAACACACATTAAGACCCCTCCAATAGAAGAAGTATAGCCAGGGAAGTGGCTGGCCCTGCAAGACTGGTGCCATCTCTTGGACATTAGTCACGTTAAAACACCCAAGAGCTTACTCCACAAGTTGAGCTGCACCGAGAATCTCTTTGTAATGGCACGTGTCTTTTCCAACCTGTCACCGTTTTGGGGGTGAGCCAACACTAAGAGTGGCACATTCAGAGGCTGGCATAGGCTGGTGGGTGCTCAGTAAGTGCTGTATGTATGAGTCCAGAGGTCACTGCCCTAAAATGTGCTCTGGTATCCAAAATTCAGATTAGAGAAGTTCCTATGACTAAGTTTACAGCGACATTGTAAATATTTCTCGAGTAGTTCTTAGAATATTTGCATCAGAATCACTTGGAAATCTTATAGAGCCTAAGGGGTAGGGGATCTAACTTTTAAAGCATCTATTGTGATTCTTAGGCAAGTTGGAATATGCAACCCACTGTCCTAGAAGCTGAGGAGGGGGCAATAATTAATATCTGACTTCCATAAGCGTTGTAAATGAAAACTACTTATGGCCTCTAGAATAAAGTATTGTGGGGCATAAATAAAAAGGATAGCTCCTCCTTTTAATGAGTTTATATGATTAATTTGGAAAAAAAAATGGAAAATAAATCCAAGTTCAAGATACTCTAGAAAAAAGTATCAATGAAATGTTCAAGTGTCAAAGTCATTAAAAGGTCCAAGAGTTAATCAAGAACAGTTTCAGGAAGAGGTCAACTCTAAGCCGGGTTTTAAAATAGACGGGCGGATGAGAAGCCAGAGCTCAGTAGGACTGAACTACTCTCCTGCAGAATTCAGTATCACCCTGCACTGAACGCTTAGGCTCCAAATGGGCCACTGCAGATGCCTTGCTGGGGAGCAGGCAGAGACCAGACAAGACATTTGCAAACCAAATAGACTGGGGTTTCTACTTTTCCTTAGGGTTTTAATAGTGACCCAAGTCAAATCCAAAAATAGCTGAAAATTTCATCTAACTACCCCTTGACCTTTTTTTATGCCAATTTCCCAACTGTAAAATTTTGCCAAACATTTGCTATAATTAAGGCGTGGTTGGGAGGATTATTTTAACAAACACAATTTTAAATTCTAATTCAGATTTGTGTTAAAACAAGGGAAAATATTTCACTAGTATAGATATAACAACAAATGTTGGCAAGGATGTAGAGAAATTACAAGCCACATATATTACTGATAGGAATGTAAAATGGTGCAGCTGCTTTGGAAAACAGTTTGGCAGTTCTTCTAAAAGTTAGTGTTACCGTGTGACCCAACAATTCTGCTCCTAGCATTATACACAAGAAAACGGAAAATATATGCACACATATGTACACAAAACTTGTGCATAAATGTTCATAGAAGCATCATTTATAATAGCCAAAAAATGTAGAAACAACTGAAATGTCCATCAACAAATGAATGAACAAAATGTAGTACCTCCAGATAACAGAATATTATTCAGCCATAAAAAGGAATTAAGTATTGATTTATGCTACTCCCTAGAGGAACCTTGAAATCATTGTTAAGAGAAAAAAGCCAGACACAAAGGCCACATATTATGATTCCATTTATATGAATTGTCCAGAATAGACAAATCTATGCAGACTAAGTAGATTAGTGGCTGCCAGGGGCTGAAGAACAGGGGAATGGGAACTGACTGCTAATGGGTACAGGGTTCATTTTATTGATTTTTAGAGAGAGACAAGAAGAGAGAGAAACATCGATGTGAGAAACATCAAATGGTCGCCTCCCACACATGCCCCGACCGGGTATCGAACCCGCAACCTGGGTATGTGCCCTGTCCAGGAATCAAACCCACCACCTTTTGGTGTACAGGACGACACTCCAACCAACTGAGCCACACTGGCCAGGGCACAGGGTTTATTTTAGGGGTGATAATAGTGTTCTGAAATTAGATAGTAGTGATGGTTGTATACTAAAAACTACTACATTTTCTACTTTAACATTTTGCACTCGGATGTCGAGATTAAAATTACTCTTTGAATGTATCAATAATTTGAAATATAAAACATCCAAATAAGTAAGTTTGTATGAAAAGAAACTCCAGTTTTTTATTTTACTGCCGCGCTTTGTAACATCTGGGGTATTTAAAAAATTAAATCCTGAGTAGAATAAAGGAATCGAGAAAAAAGCAAGCGAGTGCAAAGGGTTAAAAAGGGTGAATATTATGATACATGAACTAAATCTCAATTTTAAAAGTTGAGGGAAAAGCAAACCACCCAAGGCAGACAATATCTTAGAGGCAAACTCCGGAATCCTCCAGTCAGCTCAAAAAGGCCATCTCTTTAAGCCTGTCAAGAATTTACCAGAAGGAATAAAGGCCTAGGACAGTGATGGCGAACCTATGACACGCGTGTCAGCACTGACACGCGTAGCCATTTCTGATGACATGCGGCTGCATGCCGAGGATGAAACATTTGCTGCTCCTGAGGATGAAATATTTGCGTCTAGAGTCTTGGAGTTAGTTTTTTCCTCAAAGTGACACACTACCCGAGTTATGCTCAGTTTTTTGGCGAAGTTTGACACCCCAAGCTCAAAAGGTTGCCCATCACTGGCCTAGGATGAATGAAAGACTAAATACTTCCAAGCTTCGATGGAAACAAGGTAAGGATGTCTACTCTTACCATTCCTATTTAACACTGTACTGGAGGTTGAACCCACAGTACAATAAGGCCAAAAAAAAAAAAAAAAAAAAAAAAGGTTCCTGCCTTGGCTGGTGTGGCTCAGTGGTTGAGTGTCATCCCATGTACCAAGAGGTTACCGGTTTGATTCCTGGTCAGGGCACATGCCCAGGTTGCGGGCTCGATCCTTCGTGTGGGACGTGCAGGAGGCAACTGATGGGTGATTCTCTCACCACTGATGTTTCTGTCTCCCTCTCTGCAATCAATAAAAATATTTCTAAAAACATTTCTTTTCCCCCCAGTATCCTGAATTCAGAATTTGGAGACACCTGGTGCACGTAAGTTGTGCAATATCTAAATTTTACCTCCTTTGTGCAGGACAAAAATAGCAGAAATAGGTGGTCCAATACTATTAGACAAAAGGCTGGAAAGAAAAAAAACAACAAAACAGGACTATGTTGTCACCACAAAATTGACACATTCTAGGATTAGTGATCTTACACAGGGAAAAGCTTGCCATTCCTTACTGCTTGTTTTATACATATGAACACTAACCCTGAAAGTCTAGCTCTCTGTGGTACTGAAAAACAATTCAGGAGACCCAGACCACCTACACAACTTCTACACATTCGAGGAAGTCATAGCTCCAGTCTTACACACACTGATATTAAACGTTATCCCAGGAGGTTAGCTTAACATTTGAAAAAATCAAATTCACCATATTAATACATTAAAAGAATAAATCACAATTATATAATAGATGTCCCCCTCCAAATAGCCAATAAAATTCAACATTTCCCAAGGTAAAAACTGTTGGCAAACTAAGAGAATTTAATAAATTTGATAAAACTAATTAAAGTGTATCTACAAATATATCTGCAGCAAATACCATAATTAATGGTTGAAACATTCAGAGACTTCCCTTTGAGATTATTAACAAGTCAGCAATTTGCCCATAACCACTGCTATTCAGCACTATATACTTGAAGTCCTAGCCAATATAAATAGACCAGAAAAAGAAATTTGTATACGATGTACCGATTGAAGAAGAAATAAACCAGTTTGAATCCTGGCTCTGCTACTTGCCAGCTATGCAGATCTGGGCAAAGTTCTTAACATCTCTGTGCCTCAGTTTTCCCAACTATAAAATGGAGATGAGTGCCACCTCTCAGGGCTGTTCTGAAGAATAAATAAGTTAATATTTAAAGGTACATAAAAAGTGTTTGACACTTCAAAGCACGGTAAAAGTTTTGTTAAGTAAAAATAAATTATTCACAGATGATTATATATATAGAAATCTTAAAGAATCCAGAGATAAACCATTAGGACTAAGAGTAAAAATCAGAGCTCCCTCCACCTCCACCCCAGCATGCCCAGGCCTTTCTCCCCTCCCGGGCATGCATCTCCTAAATCTAAGGGTCCCCATGAGACTTGCACTCCGGGGAGCAATGGGCAGCTACAGCTTTCCCAGGCTTACCACCTGAACCTGTCCCCAAGGCCCTTTTTCTGACTTTCAGGTGAAGCTAAACAGCCTCTCCTAGGCTCACTTCTGTCGCTGTGACTTGAACTTCTCAGTGAGTCCACACAGCCCCATGTGGCTCACTTTCCTATATCATTTCTAGGGAGCCACAGCATCCCCGCCTAGGCTCTCTCCTGTTGCTTCTTCTGTCCTCAGCCCTTCCTTGTTTCACTGTCCCCAGCTTTAATAAACATACTCTAAAAACAAACAAACAAATAAATAAATGAATAAGTAAAATCAGTATTTCTATATACTATTAGTAACAAACATAAAATGACATCTAAAAAATATCAAATACCTGGGAATAAAATTTAACAAAAGACATGAAAGACCTCTAAGGGATAATTATCGATTCAATGCAATCCCAATTACAACTGATAGAACTCAACAAGTTTATTCTAAAATGTGTATAGAAATGTAAAGTACCAAGAACAATCAAGACACTCTCCTGGAAAACAAGGTGGCAGACTTACCTTACTAACTATGCAACAAATTCCAAGATTGATGTCTAAATTGTCCATTAACTCACCTGGAAGAAGATACCTTTTTGGAATATTCACTCATTAGATATGTCTCCATAGTTCCTCCCTCACTTCCTTAAGATCTTTGCATAAATGTCATCTAAGAAATCCTTCTGGTTTTCCCTGTATAAAACCCAATACCTCTAGTCATTTTATTCCCCACTCTAACTCTCCCCAAGTTTAGAATACTATTTTAGACACTCAAAACCAACCAGTATGTAAATACCGGTTTTTAACAATGATATTTCACGCTTCAATAATGAAAATTAATGAAACAACAGACCCATTAAAAGGAACCATATAAAACCAAAGAACTAACATGCATATATGCATAACCCAGGGACCCAGACAACAGTGCCGTGCAGGCCTGGGGGCAGGGGGTGATAGAGGGGGTCACTGGAGAAAAAAGGGACATCTGTAATGCTTTCAACAATAAAGATAAATTTAAAAGAAATAAAAAATGTAGATCTGAGAATCTTGATGATTCTGAATAGAAAGCAACATGATCTTAGGAGCAGGAATTTAGGCATTTTGCTCCCATGTCATGTAGGAATTAAAGCATGACATGATGGTTTTCAACATATATTTTATCTTTTGGTGACCAAAGTTTATATTTAGCTAGACAATATGGTATGGAAAGTCTTACATATTTACTAATTAACACAATTAGCCAAGAAAATAAAAACAATGGGTTGTGTAAATTTAACATAAAAAGCTAACTAAGTCAGTGCTCTGAAGGAGCATTTATACTTTTAAGACAATCAAGTTAAACTGATGTTTTTCCATAATGAACAGCAGGTTCTACTATTATAATCTTTGCATTCTTCTTCCTCACTATCTTGTGATTTTCCCCACAGGCCGTAAGAAAGCAAAGTAGAAAGGGTTTTACCAGATTTGGTGAATTAAGACCTGTCTTGAACCCTAAGTGTCCTCTTGTTCTAGGCTAGCCTGGAGTTGAACTCCATGGGAATCTGACTTAGTCCTAAATTAATCCATGTTTGAAGAACCCCTGGGAGATGAAGGAACTACTGAGGCCAATTGAAAGTTCTAGTCCATTTTAAAACTGAGACTGAGGTGGTACTGGTTGGGGGTACAATCAGAAGAGGGATGGGTGAACTGAATTGCACTGGCACTTTGCTGTATTCCTCCTAAAATCATTTAGCTTTCCATTTAATCTTTAGTTTTTTACAGAAATGTCAAGAAGGCAGTCAACATATTCATACAGATTATTTTCATGAAGTATTAATTCTGAAACAGGAAAACAGAAAAACCATCTGTGCATTTTATAGAGGCTACGAGAATAGAAAGTGATTACAATTATTAGCTTGTATTTAACTGGCTCTCATTTCATAATATAATGTTGCTAGAGTAGAATCTCTATTTTTTTTATATATATATTTTATTGATTTTTTTTTACAGAGAGGAAGGGAGAGGGATAGAGAGTTAGAAACATCGATGAGAGAGAAACATCGATCAGCTGCCTCCTGCACATACTGGGGATGTGCCCGCAACCAAGACACATGCCCTTGACCAGAATCAAACCTGGGACCCTTCAGTCCATAGGCCGATGCTATATCCACTGAGCCAAACCAGTTAGGGCAGAATCTCTTAAAATAGTCTTATAAGATCTTTTTACTTTTCTGTTAAGGATTATAGTACTTATCTCTTCATAACTTAATAATAGACCTAATCTATTTGCTTTCCAACCAATTTCCTTTTAAAAATGAAATTATTTTGATGAATTAAGCAACTCCTTTCTGAAGGAAAGGCAGGTATTAGACATGAAGAAAGGTTTCTAACAACTATTTGCTGATAAGTTCAGTAAATGCTTCCCTTTGGGCTGAGACCAGAATGCAGAATTATATCAATGGCTTTCAATATTTATGAATAATGATCACATGGCAAATGAATATTCCCGTTCTTATAAAAACACTTATGCAGAAACCATAGGCAGTAATACATTAGTATTTACATTTATTTCATGTATGCAGTATACACACTCACTATTGAACAAAACTGGAATGCAAACAAATATACAAACACCATAATAAGCATTATCAAATAAAATAACTGGCACTAGTGTTATAAGCATAGTAATGAATGGACCTGTGAGAAAAAGTGACGTCAGAAGACTGCAGCCCATGGCATTTTTCTTTTTAACAAAAGAAAATGCTCAGTAGCACCATAATGGTAATACTTAAAAGAAACATGTAAGATGAAACATTTTAACTGCTATCCGTGAGGTTAACCTGTTTTATTTAAGTGAATTATACAGAAATTTAACAGTACAGGCAGTATTTTGGCCAACTTCTGTTTATGTCAGCTGAACATCTTCCATAAACAAAAGCAAAAGAAAATAAAGCCAGCCGTTCGTGGACCCCTCCTTAGTACTTGGTACAAACTCTGCACCGTACTTTGATTTTGTGAATGGAGAAGATTCGCATGTGTTAAAAACTGAGGTTATGTGAAGTTATTCACTAAAGCCTGAGTGTGTCTTTGGTAGGCTAATACTTTTTCAGCATTGTTATTAATCATAATAATATTATCTAGCCTGTATTTTTCTACACAATCCAAGGCGGCTAGAGAGGACATTATGGAAAATAATACAGAAAAATCCTCAAATAACTAGACTATTAAAGTCTAGTCTATACCAAAGGCACCAAGAATCAATGGGGTGCAAACTTCCACTTAGTGAAAGGTGACTTATTTGTAATACTTATAAACTAATGGAATTTTGTTTTGCAGTTTTATATATCTTATTTGGTGCTGTCACTATACTTAATTACCTACCTTTATATTTCTATGATGGCATCAACAATATACAAGATATATAGAATACCAGGTATTTCTATTTCAAAGTTGTGCAAAAAATTGCCACAATCTTGGTCAAAGTGTCTAAGTATCCAAATGGTAGCAAATGGGCTGCATTAAGCTTTACATATTCACATTGCATATGAAAAAAAATTTATGCCCAGTTATGAATAGAAATGTTACAAAGAGTATCATATACTGAGAGTAATCTGCAAGGTTCTTTTAACAGTATCTCTTAGTGGTTTCAAGAAAATGTCATTAACCACTTAACCCTAAGCCTCAAGTTTTCTTCACAAGAATGCTATAGAACTGCATTAGTATTTTATATTGATTATAAATTAAGCCAAATTTATAAGTACACAAGTATGTACTTCAAGCAGTATTTTGTGGCAAATGCACAAAACATACTTCTCTGAAAGGATCGTTGTCCTTACAATAAAGCACTATTAAAGCCTTCATTTCATAGTTTGGTAATTAAGATCCACATGAAACACAATGCTTTGCTGAATACAGAAAATGTATCTGCATTATGACTATGTAACCTGGCCTTTGCTGGTAACTTGAAACTTAAAGTAGTCACGTGTAGTTCAACCAGCTCCAAACAAGGTTGCTCAGTGGTAATTATTCTGCAGCATCTATAGGCCTAAATTTCAGTCTGAATCGCAACTTTTAATTCCATTGTCTGATGTGAGTGGTTGTTATTTGTTTCTTTTAGTGCATCACCAAAATATAAATCAACATTGGGTTTTATTCCATTGTTACCATGTTCTCCAGCAATATGATTCAACTGTGGAACTTCTGAACAGGAAGCAGTTTGGGAAAGCACAGAAATACTACACTGATGTGGGGAATTTTCCAGACGGTCGTTTTCTACCTCAGGAAGAATGTTAACAGTAGCAAAACGGGCATGATAATCATTGGAACCATGGCTACAAGAAGTTTTCATGCTTTCTAGGTCAGAACAACTAAATTCAGAAAAATGACTAGAGTGGGAGTCTGCTACAGATGGCATACTGTCACTGAGGGATGGAGCCTCAAACTCACTTGAGTTCGTGCTTTGTTGTTCCAACAACTGTGCATCCATGTCTTCTCTGGTCTCATTTATCTTCATGTTGCTCTTTTTCCTCAATTTACCGCTTTTTGATTTCTTTCCTGTTGTTGCTTCTTTGGACCACTTGGTGGCACTGGATTTACCTTCAGGCAAGCCATTGGATGAACCACCAGGATGACTTCGGGTGGCACTGCCATCCTCCACACTGCTGCTTCCACTGTTGTGCCTGAATTTGGATGGCTTTGATTCAATATCTACTTGCACCTCCATACTGTTACCTTCTCTGAAAAATAAGAGTAACAAATATAAATTTTTAACTTCCTTTTAATTTTTATTCAGATGACATCAAAGGGGGATGAGTGTCTATGTGAAAAATTCAAAGGCTATATATAAAAGCTGCCAGAATAAATTAATGCAAGATACATTCTACTAAAAAAAAAAGCCCTGTGTGAAATTAAAGGACTATAATACTGTTTCAATTGAAAGAAAAGCAAAACAGAAGCAGCTACATAAATGTACCCGTTTAAAGTGTACAATTCAGTGGTTTTTAGTATATTCAGAGTTGTCATCAATAACCGCTGCCCTAACTTCTGAACATTTTCATCCTCCCCTCAAAAACCTTACATCCATTAAGCAGTTAGTACCCATACTTCCCTCTCCCAACACTGGCAACCACTGATCTACTTTCTGTCTCTACGGATTGGCCTATTCTGGACATCTCACTATTTTCTTTCCCCAGAGAACCTAACAGTTAATAACCATTATTCATGATAATTTTGCCTAATGACAGGGATAATTCTTTTAAAATTAATTTTTAAAATACTTGTGACTTTATAACAATTCTTTCCTTACTTGTCCAACGGGATGTAGGAATTCAGAATGGATCCCGCCATTGCTTTGGTGCTGGCATTATCACTAACGGTCCCCAAGCTGACCGTGCCCGATTCTCCACTTAGACTGCACCGTTCTTTCTGTACATCTGCTTGTACTTCCAACCTTAGGAGGGAAATACCAGATAAAAACAGAAAATACATAGAGTATCAGCATTATTATAACATGTATCTTTTAAAAATATGTGTTTTTATTGATTTTTTTTAGAGAGGAAGGGAGAGGGATAGATAGAAAAATTGATGAGAGAGAAACATCATCAATTGGCTGCCTCCTGCATGCCCCCCCCTACTGGGGATCAAGCCTGCAACCCAGGCATGTGCCCTGACCAGGAATCAAACCAGTGACCTCCTCTTGGTTCATGGGTAGATACTCAATCACTGAGCCACTCCAGCGGGGCTATAATATGTATCTTTTTTTGTTTGTTTGTTAATCCTCACCTGAGGATATTTTTTTGTTGATTGTTAGAGAAAGTGGAAGGGAGGAGGAGAGACAGAGAGATAAACATTGATGTGATAGAGAGACATCATTGGTTGCCTCCCCCATGGGCCTGACCAGGGCTGGGGATTGAGCCTGCAACTGAGGTACATGCCCTTGACCTGGGACCTTTCAGTCTGTGGGATGACACTTCATCCACTGAGACAAACCAGCTGGGGCATAACATGTTTCTTTAAGTAATTCAGTTAAGAGCCCTAGTAATAATAAGCTATTTTAGAAGCTACTATACACATTATTTTTAAAGTTTCTTTTTACTTGATTATTCAAATTCTACTGCAGTGCACTGAATAGTACCAGCAGTCCAAATGAAATGAGAAAAATTAGTTGTCTGCCAAGTAAGGTAGCAACAGAATAGCACAAAGACATAAAGGGGTTCAAGTTAAATAAGCTATGTTATTTTCACTCAGGATGTGGCACTTTGCTTGGCATGTTCAGTGCAAAACACAAATACATTAAAAACCATTCTTCATGAAAGATCAGTGAATCAAAAAGTCCTGGGCATCTATATGTTAAAAATGGCTCTATAAATTTAACACCCAAGTCTTTAAAAAAGACATAATATAGGTCACTATAACTTAAGAGTTTGTGTTTAAAAGCAAACTACCTAAAAATAAAATAAGTATGACCAATTTATCTTTTAATTCATGTACTGTCTGCCTTTTAAAAGAAGCTAATAAATATAGGTAAAGAATAGCAAATAAAGAGGAAACAAGGGAAGATAAAAATGCTTTAATTTCTCCTATTTATTTCTATGGCTGTTGGTAAAAGACTTGGTGAGAATTAAATAAGTGTTAAATAAAAGGACCCAAGCGGACACCCCCAGTCTCAGTCAAGCATTCCCAAGTATCCTGACTCCCCACTCCCTCAGCACTCAGCCAAGCCCAGGTCTCATTTCCTAAGATCCAGCTGTCCCCTCCAGAGACAAGGTCCACGCCACGCACTGCCTTTACTGTGCTCAGTGAAGCAGCTCCAGCATTCAAACGTAACTACTGACAAAGGCAGCAAAAAACATGGCAAAATGATGTCTTAATTTTTACATCATAGGTATATTCTTACAGAAAATCCAAACAAGTAAAAATCTCCTTATTCACTGTTTACCAATAATTTCATTTCTTAGCATTTTTTTCGACCCTGACACAGTAGGGAAATATGTAATCATGTTCAAAATTCTCCTCATCAAATTAATAATCTGATTTAACAGAAGGCAAACACGTAACAAAACAAAGCACATTTTCTTACCTGTTGAAGCAGTTGACCATGGCGCTTCCGGACAGACTCCCCGTTATGCTGGCTCCAGCCAGCGCCATGGTGCTGGCCGTTTCACTCAGATTGTCGCGAATGGCTCCGATGCGATCCATGTGGCTGCCACTTGCACTCAAGCTGCCAGTCAGACCCCCAACACTTCCCTCCCCTATACTCGGGTTGTGTCTTGCTTCTGCTACTGAAGTTGTGTCTAAATGCAAATATTTCAAAGAAATTAAGTAAGCATAATTATTAACATCCCTCTTCTTAAATTCCTCCATGATTTTAGATAGGGCATTTTATCATATAAATTATAAAATATACACAGGAATAGAAAAAAATGTCTGAGGTAGGGACACATAACTATGGGTTAAGAGTAAAGGGAAATATCTGAGAGAATACAGCTGGATTAACAACTGGCCCTCAGTTTTAGTCACTTTTTAAAAAAATTCTCACCCAAGGATATTTTTCCATTGCCTTTTAGAGAGAGTGGAAGGGAGGGAGAGAGAGAGAGAGTGAAAGAGAGGAAGAGAAACATTGAAGTGAGAGACATTTTAATTGGTTGCCTCCCAGTCCTGCCCTGGGGGTCAGACCTGCATCCCAGGTATGCGCCACTGACCAGGAATCAAACCCGAGACTCTTTGGTTCATGGACTGATGCTCTAACTGCTGAGCCAGACTGGCCAGGACTTTTTTAATCCAGAAGATTTAGGAATTCTATAAAAAACCCGAGTGTTGAAAAATTAAGCTAACTTTGGAGGAAAATTATGTGACAGTTTTTAATAAGGGTGTCATATAATGAGTTTATTATTCGCTAGGTCAGTAAGAATGAGCCAAAGTTGATATCTAGATATATTCCATGGTTCCAATTGTCTACAAAGTACTACAAAATCTGATTCCACTATATTTCAATCTTACAATACCTTTCACATGCTTTGTATTGATGGATTTGTTTATTTGCTCCAATCTGGGTTCCTATTACACTTACCCAGCACTGTTCTAAGCACGAGGGACATAGTGGATCAAAGAGACAAACACTCTGCCCTTAAGAATCTTATATTCTAGTTGGGGAAAGCAATAAATAAAGTTATATAATAATAAATGCTATGAGAAAAAATAAAGCAGAGTAAAAGGGAGTGAGAAAAAGGCAGCGAGAGTGATGAGGAGTGTGTGTGCATACTTGTGGGCTACTTTACATAGTGTGATCAGAGAAGGCCTCTCTGATAAAGTAACACTTGTAGAGACTCAAAGAAAGTGAAGGAGTGAGCCACAAAATGACCTTTGGGAAGAGTAAAGCAGGCAATAGGAACTTCAAGTGTAAAAGCCTAGAAGTGGAAGTGTTCTGGGCACCCTCAAAAACATCAGGAACGGTGGTATAAAACAGGAGAATGATAAGAAATGAGTTGAGATACAACCTGGGACAGATCACGTGGGGTTATAAGGACTTCGGATTTTTTCCTCCCAGTATAGTTACTATAACTGTATTCAGGATAGGAAAGACATGATCTAAGTTATATTTTATTTATTTATTTATTTATTTATTTATTTATTTATTTATTTATTTATTATGTTGTTGTTATTGATTTCAGAGAGGAAGGAAGAGAGAGATAGAAACATCAATGATGAGAGAGAATCATTGATAGGCTTCCTCCTGCACGCCCCTTACTGGGAATCAAGCCCACAACCTGGGCGTGTGCCCTTCACTGGAACCAACCTGGGACCCTTCAGTCTGCGGGCCACCGCTCTATCCACTGAGCCAAACCAACCAGGGCTGAGTTATGTTTTAGAAGTATCATTATGACTGCATAGTGGAATAGGAAGTGGAAACTGAGAAGCTGATAGATCAGTTAAGAGGCTATTACGATAGTCCAGGAAATAGGATAGTAGTAGCTTAGATTAATAGAATAGCAGTGGGGAGGGTAAGAGTGGTTAGATTATGGCTAAATATTGAAGAAAGTAGCAGAATTTACTGATGGATCAGATGCAGCGTAAGAAGGGAAGAGGGGGAGTCATCATAAGTGAAGGTTTTTAGCCCAAGCAACAGCAAGAATGGAGAAGCTACTTAATGAGGGGAGGATAATGGAAAGAACAACAGATTTTAGAAAAGTTTGGTTACAGATCATTTAAGCTTAAAATTCTCATTAGACATTCAAGTATAGATTAAAGAAAAGAGATGTACAAGTGTGAAGTTCAGAGGAGAGTTCTAGCCTAGATACAAATTTAAGAGCAGGAGTCTATAAATTATTTAATAGATGAGAATACCTAGGGAGTGAGTGTAGATAAACAAGTCTGAGAACTGAGAAACTCCAAAATCTAGAAGTTGGGAGAGAAAACTGAACCAGCAAAGAAGACTGGGAAGATGTGGCCAGGAGATATGATGAGATAAAGAAAATGGTTTAGAAATGAAGGCACAGTCTACCAAGCCAGGTGTACTCTTATATTAAGATGAAAACCAAGAATTGACCAATATACTTGGTAACACAGAGGTCTGCTCTGTTAGAGTGGTAGAAATCAAATTCTAGAGTGATAGGGACTAAAATCTGATTGGAGTGAGTAGTTCAAGAGGGAATGGGAGGTAAGAAAGTGAACGTTATCTTTGTATATTTGCCTGACAAATTTCTATAACAATTGCTGGACTATAAAACATGTACATGCTTTAAGGTTTATTAACTTACACTTCTACTGGCAGTGCATGAGGCCTTTTCATTCTCCAGTTACTGTTCTAACTCATTTTTCTTTGAATAACACTGGGTTGATACTGATTTGCCATCTGTATTTCTTCTTTTATGAACTGTATTACTCTTCATATCCTTTTTCTTACTGATTTGCAATGTTTCAGGCAAACTTAATATTAAAATTCTAGAATTTCTATTACATTATGTTTCCACTAGAAACTATTGCACCTTCTTTCATCCGTTCACCTCTCCTTGGCAGTTCATTTCCCGATGTACTTCTAGATGAATACTACTGGGCCCAGTGAAAGGAGGGTAATGGAGATTCTGACGTGCATGTTGTCTACAGCCTCCCCCTACGTAAACTATTAGTAAGTACATTAATTTCCCTTCCTTTCCTTAAAGGACTTACCTACAGCTGTGTTATTTCCACCAACATTGATATCATTTTCATCATCAAATTCAATTCTGACTCCTTTTCCATTGCCTGCTGAGACTCCACAGCCTCCACTTCGACAGAGAGAAATTGGAACAACGCCGTAGACATAAGCTAACATAATAGGAACACCAATACCTAAAGAGAAATTATATTAGTTATTATAAACCAAAAACTAAATCACAGAAACCTGAGTTGCAGAAAGTCTTTTCGAGAGACAGTGTATAGGAGGTAAATCCAAAAGTGGATTTACCTAGCTGTTTGAGGACACAAGCAAATTCAAAGGTTCTAGCCTTTCAGGTGACATAAATCTTTTCAAGTGCCAGAGTTCTCAACTGTATTGGGGGGAGGGAGGAGAGGGTATCTGCCACTAGTAGTTACCAACTATCCCAAGGCTGGGCTCTTGAGTCTATAATACCTTAACCAACATAATTACTAAATGAGAAGCTTTCAGTAGGTTCAGCTTAAATGATCTTAAAATAACTTCTTTTAAATTCAATAATATAATGTTTTATTTTTTAACATCCTTCTACAAAACTTTAATTTTATAAATTCTGAGGTCATTAGTATTTTTAAGCATTTTCTTACCTACTGTTACTGCAGCTACAACTGGAGATACGATTACAGACAATGTTACACCACCTGCTATAGCCAAATTCCGTTTGTGCTTGGAAATGTCCTTGCCTTCATATCGATTGTGAATCTTGAATTAAAAATAAACACAGGGGTGGGAGATTAAAGAGAAAATATATTACATACTTATTTAAATGAAATAGACCCACATTTGCTAGAAGTTTAAGGTGATATTTCTTATAATTTCATGGTTAAGATTCAAGGTAAACATTATTGTTCTTAGACCATATTCTTACATAATTTGCTCCTTACTAATTTGCTTACATAATAGAGTGATTTAATAGATTTTATACTTTGTGTTTACAAGTAGTCTTTGTAATTTTACACAAAAACAGTATAATCATGTTTTTAGCAAAGAAGGAATTAAAAGTATTATTTCTAACATAGCTATGAGTTGGATATTTGACTAATAGGATTACTTTTACGAAATTTAGCATTCCACAGGTTTCCTTCCAAATAAGCATCCCTAAACAATAATAATTGGCTCATAAGAGTGGTTTCCACAACCTTTTTAAAAACTGACCTTTAAAAGCAGTACTAATAAGCAAACATCACTAAATAGAATCAACTTTTTCCTCAGATCCCTTTTTATGAAGAAAAATATTACCAAAGACTCAGGATCCTAGGTTTTCATTTATAGCTCAGAGTAAGGGGACAGAGAGAGAAAAAGAGAGAATAAACTATACCGTCAGAAGACAGGTGTTGGATCTACTTAGCTTCTTTGTACTGTAAAGGTGTTACCAGACAGAATTTAATATCACTATGAAAGTGGCTTGTGAGATATAATATGTACTTTGGGAAATAGCTCAGTATCTTTATTCTCATGGTTTGCAAGGACTAAAGCTAATAAGTAAATTTTTCCTTGTTTCAAGACAGATTCAAACAGCCTCAAAAGTGTACAGGTAGTCTTTCAAATAAAATATCTGACTTATAAACAATATTTCAGATGAAGCTTTAAGAAACCTATTCTTACTATGTGGTTATTTGGAAGGCTCTAAAAGTACAAGGAGTATCATATTTATATTAAACAGTGATAAAGTTGGGGTGGGAAAGTGGGCAAAGCATGCATTGACAAAGAATATTTATATTTCCCCACCAAATCCTGTTTCCCAGCACTGACTGTATGTCCCCAGGGAATGGGCCTCTACATTGTCCTAAACGGTCCATGTAGACAGAGACTACGGACCTTCCCAAGGTACCTTTCATTCTTCTTCAATTCTGCAACCAATTCCTGCTGCTCCTCACTCCTACTCCTGGAATAAACTTAGCACTGAAGCAGGGAAAAGCCAAAGCTAAACACTGATGGAGTAGACTCTGAAAGGCAGGCTGCCAGGGGAAAGGAGTCTTTCAGAAAAGTTTGCATCCTCAAGCACCAATGTTCAATTACAGTTATTGTATCATCCCGTTAGTTCTGGTTCAACTTTTATTTTTTTATTTGCTATTTTGTCCCACATTTTCTATTTGTTATTATAAATAAAGGCTCAGCTTTTAGGTACTTTATCAACTTAATAGGTCTTCCTGGGCTGGTTTGTGTCCCTGAACCCCACAGAACATTGTTTCAGTAGAAAACTAATTCATCACCTTGCAACCCTTTGAGTACATGTTTGAAAAAAGGAGACTTGTGACAGTGAGGTAAATAATCTCTCCTCTATAAATTATTTGTATATGTGTGCAGTATAAGAGTCTCTCTTTCCCTTCTGCTTCAAAGTATCAAATAAACAGTTTTGTTTTCAGCAAAGCCTTGCTTTGGATAATACATAAAAAGTTATGACAATCAGCTATTATGTTTGGGACAATTTAAGTTTAGTTACATCAATCTTCTAAAATAGACATTTGGCTCATAAATATGTTTCTCTTATGAACCAAAGCTAATTTAAATATAGCATGTATTGTTATTTTTCTGGTTATTACAGTAATATATGTTGAATATTAAAAAATTTGGCTGTTTTATGAAAGAGGCTCAGCCTTGCCTTGAGTTTGGTCCTGACAGTCAGAACTATAATTAAACAAAATAATCCAGACTCAACATAAGAATTTTCCAACAATTACAGCCACCTGGCCACAGAATGGGCAGCCTCAGGTCAGGAGCTGGTGGTTTCCCATCAATGAAGTACCCAAATGGCTAGCCTGAAATTTACCAGGGATCTTACCTACAGAATTTGTGCATCTGGGTTTAAATCCCAGCTCTGCTTCTTTCTGTGTAATTAAGATAAATTACATAAACCTCAATATTCTAACACATAAATTGCTGTGAGGTTAAAATGAGTTGAAATACATAAAACACCCACCACACAGTAGGACTCCCATCCTCCTTTAAAAAAATCCTATACTTTGTTCTGCTTAGCGTTAGATAATTTCTAAAGTTACTTCTCAATTCTGAGATTCTATTAATTTAGATAGCAGCAAACTTCTTTGTCACTTCATAAATTATCCCTTTAACCTTTCAAAAAATTATTTGCTTACCACTCATAGGCAAATGGTAAGTATTGGTGTTTGGACTTTCACAAAATTGTTAACAATCTATAACAAGTGTATTTATTAACTAGAGGCCCGGTGCACAAAATTTGTGCACTGGTGGGGGTGGGGGTGGCGTTCCTCAGCCTGGCAGCCCTTGGGGGATATCTGACTGCCAGCTTAGGGGAGCGGGCCTAAGTTGTCAGTCGACATCCTTAGTGCTGCAGCGGAGGCAGGAGAGGCTCCTGCCACCACCGCTGGGCTTGCCAGCTGTGAACCCAGCTTTTGGCTGAGCTGCGCTCCCCCTGTGGGAGAGCAATGACCACCAGGGGACAGCTCCCATGTTGAATGTCTGCCCCCTGGTGGTCAGTGAGCATCAGAGCGATTGGTCGTTACGCTGTTCAGTCTATTTGCATATTAGCCTTTTATTATACAGGAGGATAGCAGCAAACTAAGGGGTAGAAAAAGCTTTGAACTGAAGTTGAAAATAATTAAAAAACTGGCTAATTATTCTTTGCCTGAGGACATATATTATTTAGCCATTAACTTTTTATAGACTTGACTATATAAGGATATACCCATGAGAAAAATGGGCAGGTGTGTATTTGTTAGTACTTTATACTTAAAGTTCATTTACAATGAAAATGCACTAAAGTTTTCCAATTCAGATAACATTAAAACAATTCTACTTTTAAGCATCCATATGAGCTTGCCAAACACTAAAAATTTACTGCCTTATTAAAAAAATAGTAATTGTTCTATAATGAAGATACTAAAAATGACCTTAGTCTTTCAAAACAAAATAAAACAAAAACAGTCCTAGTCAGTTTGGCTCAGTGGATAGAACATCAGCCCACGGACTGAAGGGTCCGGTCCCGGTTTCAATTCCAGTCAAGGGCTTGTACCTCTGTTGCAGGCTTGACCCCAGGCCTGGTTTGGGCATGTGTGGGAGGCAACCAATTGATGTCTCTCTCTCACATCATGTTTCTCTCTCTCTGTCTCTGCCCCTCCCTTCCACTCTCTCTAAAAATCAATGGGAAAAATATCCTCAGGCTGAGAATTAACAAGTAAACAAATAAACAAACAAAATAAAAAAAACAAAGCAAAAATCATCAACCCTAAAACTAAAGATTTAGAAAAGATAATGAACTAACAAGGACTTATGCATTTTACCTTGCGGCCCACGTATACAGGAATACCAATAATCATTGCAGGGATAGCAATGCCAGCTATTAAAGCAATTCCTACAGGAGCACCAACGAGTGTTCCCAGCTGCCACAGTATTTTCTTCTTTCGGCTCCAGGGTTTCTTCCCCCAAAAAGTACATCCTGATGGACTAATGGAAAAAATTATAATGCTAAGTAACAGCTGCAAAACATCACAACAAATTACAATACAGTAACGTAATAACTATAAAAGAAGACTTTCTCATACTTAGAAATAAGATTTTCCTTTTCTTTAAACTGAGTTCATTAAAAGCCAAAATATCATGGTAAGTATCACCATAAATTATATTTAAAAGATACTGATAAATGGGATTTAGTTTAAATATCTCTAGACTTCCATTAGCCTCAAAACTTTAGATTAGTTTTTGAAGAGTATATTAATATTAAAAAAATGCTTATTTTATCCCTGTTTTAGATATATAGTTATCTGATTATATCATAAACTCACACTGTAGCCTAAATGAGGAAATTTATATATGAGAAAATTAAATGGAAAGATTTATGACCTAGCATAATTACATGGAGTATTAAATACTAGTTTTCTAGTTTTAAAAAAAGGAAAAAAATGTTTTCCATTTTTGACTAGTTATTAATCCCAAATGAATAACACAATAATATGGTTTCTTTTAAATTTATGTAACTAGAATAAACAAGACCCCATAAATCCTGTATAAAAATGCTTAGAATAACACTTTAAAAAGTCCTTTTGTCTTATAATGTAAAATGACATTTAGATAGAAATAGCTCCTTCAATATACTTACCTTAGATAATGTAAATCTGAGATTTCTTTCATACACAACCAACAAAACTCACAACCACAGACAGCACATGTCATGTGATTACAGCTCCCATCATTCATCTTTATTATATAAGCAGCACATCGTGGACATGGCTTTATATCATCAGCTATTGGGAAAATAAATAGACATGCTTAGTATGTAAAATTGGTCTAAAAAAACAATTTCTATTGGATAATCAATTGTAGCACTGCCAAAAAAAAAATAATATCATGTACAGTTTGTTAGCTATAGCTTCAGCCCACTATTTTTAGTATATAAAGCATTTTTTCTTCCGTTCTGAGAAAAGGAACATATTTTACATTAATTTTCAAACTGTAAACGTTTTGAAACACAGCAGCAGTACAATAAGAACAAAGAATAGCAAAATGATACAGAGAGGAAAACCAAGGACAGCCCCAGATAAACTGTGAACTACATCAAGTTTATCTTCCTCCTGCCCCACAGCGTAGTCTCCTCTGGGTGACACGTCACACCTACAACTTCTCTAACCATCTCCACTTCATACTATTCCTATTAGTGGGTGAGTACTAATAGAAAGAGACAATTTGATAATTAATCTGAAGTAGATTTATATATATAAAATAAAGTACTATGAGTTTACTTCTCTCTTCTAAGTAACATCAACTATAAGTACTGTACAAATAATACAAACATCTTTAGAAAAGCAAGCCTTTTTCTTGTATTTTAGTTCACAGACATGGGCCTTGCAAAGAATCAGTACTCGGAATAAAAGGAAGGAGGTAAGAGGTTAAGGAAGAGTTACATACTTATAAACATTTAAACAATGGAAACAGTTTCAGAATTATAGCAACCATTTGTTGGTTATGCTCATGACTGCTTTTCATTTATCATCTTTGCCCTTTTTATTCATTTATTTAAATGCTGTTGTTGTATGCTTCATGGATAGTAACATGGTTATGCTGCACAAAGGTGCCAAGTTAAAATCAAGTGGGTCCATAACTTTAGAGATACTGACACAGAGTAAGAGTTATCTCAAATTATATAACTACTAGAGGCCCGGTGCACGAAATTCATGCAGGGGGGGGGGTCTCCTCAGCCCAGCCTGCACCCTCTCCAATCCAGGACCACTGGCTCCCTGGCTCCTAACTGCTTACCTACCTGCCTGCCTGATCGCACCTAACTGCCCGCCCCCCCCCCGCTGGCCTGGTCACCCCCAATTGCTGCCCCTCCAGGCATAGTTGCCCCCAACTGCGCCCCCCCCCGGCCCCTGTTCGCCTTTAGTGCCGCCCCACCGGCCTGGTTGCCCCTTACTGTACCCCCTGCCAGCGTGATCGCCCCCAACTGCCCCCCCCCCCACCAACCTGGTTGCCCCTCACTGCTCTCCTCTGCTGGCCTGGTCACCCCTCACTGCCCCCCCTGCCAGTCTGGTCACCCCCAACTACCCCTCCTGCGGGCCTGGTAGCCCCATGCAGCCTGCTGCTCAGTTGTTTGGTCGCCACTCACTAAACCCCTGCCGACCTGGTCGCCTCACACAGTGTGTTCGGTTGTCTGTTCGGTTGTTTCAGATGCGGTGGTCGCTTAGCCTTTTATATATATACTAGTAGCCCGTTTGCACGAAGATTCGTGCAATAGACCTTCATTCACCTGGCTGCCTGCACCAGTTTTCTGCCGGCACCAGGGACCCAGGCCTTGGCTGTGGCCACCACCTTCTGCCTTTTTCAGGGTCGGGGCTTGGCCCCGGGCGGTGGCCTTGGGCTCGGCGGCACCCAACATCCTTGCTAAGGATCGCAGGAGCCGACCCCCAGTGGTTTCCTGCGATCCGTGCAGGCTCCCCGCTGGTGCCCAAGGCCGGGAAAGCCTCCGCCCCAGGTTTTCCTGGCCTTGGGCTCGCCGCACCCAGCGTCCCTGCTACCGATCACAGGAGCCGACCCCCAGTGGTTTCCTGCGATCGGTGCAGGCTCCCTGCTGGTGCCCAAGGCCCAGAAAGCCTCGGCCCCTGGGACCCCCGGGAGGGGCGGGAGGGGCCGGGCCACGCCCCCCCAGGTGGCCGATCGACCCCCGGACCCCCGGGAGGGGCGGGAGGGGCAGGACCACGCCCTCCCAGGTGGACGATCAACCCCGGGAACCCCGGGAGGGGCGGGAGGGGCCCGGACACGCCCCCCTAGGTGGCCGATCGCCCCAGGCACCCCCCGGAGCGGTGGCATGGGCCCGGCCACTTGGCACCGCCATCTTGAACTTCTCAACGGTGGATATGCCACCCGGAGTCCCGCCCCCAGCCTCCTGCCGGCCCAATCGTGGGCATAGCGGAGGTGCGGTCTATTTGCATGTTTCTCTATTATAAGGTAAGATAGATTTTAAACTTTAGCATCTATTTAAATAGCAAACAGTAATTATTCTACTGTTACTAGTAGCCAGCTATATTTTCTAACTACACATAATTAAACACACATCTGCTAGGCACTAAATTCAAGTATATGGTTCCAACTTCTTAAGGGATAAGCATTAAGCTATACTATATTTTCTATGCTTTAACCACTTGGCAACAACAACCAGGTCAGGTTTTTCGTTGTTGTTGTTTTTTTAAATGATCACGTTGAGAGACTATATTCCAACAATGCTACTATTTGGTTCAAATCATTTGGAAAAGTTTTTCTTTCATAATTACTTTCAAAGCTACTTTACATATATTTTAAAAAATCACTCTCATGATCATATAGTTACATCTTACTTTGAATCCACTCCAAACCAGTGATTCACTTGATATGGTATCCTAGTTGTTAGTCTTACTTCCAAAGGAATTTTTGGTCATACCCAAAAAACTCATTAACAATAAGGGGATCATTTAAGTGAATGTATCAGGATCAAAGGTTATGATCAATAAGGCATTCCAGGGAAACACTGCTGAAATGAACATAAAACCTCCCCTGGTGACTACCGTGAGAAAGACCATTTATCTGGATGACTGAATGACAAAGTTGATTTTAAAATTAATAACAAAAGTCATCTCTTAGTTTTTTCTTCTCTCTCTAGACATATGCAAATCTCTAGCAGGAGACTGTGGTTTATCTAACTTTCCCTACCTCATATAGCCAAAGCATTTACTATGAGCCAGGACATGTTTCAAACTTATAGACATAAGTATTATTAATATCTTCATTTTGCAGATGAGATAAGTGACTTGTTCAGGGCCACACAGAGACTAAGTGGAGAAGCTGGGATTCGAATCCAGACAGTCTGATTCTAAAGTCTATTCTCATACTCTGCAACTGTGTGTCCTGTAACCAATAAATACTCATAAGAGAAGAGGGATAGCATTTCCAAGTGGACCACTCAATGGCTACAGCTGACTCTCAGGGGACAGTTTAGGTATATTCAGGTCCTCTCTGAAATATTTTTGGACCCATAACTACAAATTATTACTAATGTTTGAGTTCCACACCAAATCTTGAGGAAAGGAAATACAAACAATCAGCAAAAAAGCATGAAAATCCATGTACATTATATAAAGTATTAAATGTTGAATTTAAAGTTTATTTAATTTAAATGTTTAATTTTAAATTCAACTTTAAATGTTGAAAAGGACTTTTTTTGTAGCATAAAGTACATAACTATCTCAATACACTGCTGGTAGGAATATAAATTATTTTCTTGATAAATTTCTATATTTTCCAAGTTTTTTCCTATTGAGGAAAAAATGAGAATTTTTCTAATAATGATTGAAATTCCAATAAGCACTGAAAATTATGTGTAAAATAATTTTTTGAAATTTTATTCAAAAAACATTAAGATGTCTAGAAAATTGCTTATAAATATTGAGATTTATGAGATGCATACATTGCTCATATATAGATCGATCCTTGGGTAATTTCTAAACTGCTAGCCAAAGGCCCAAGTTCCTAATGTCCTCCCCACTTAAGGTATGATTTTGAATCCTTGGTCCTGAAATTGAATGAGACATCTTTAAATAAAAAATGTATTTCACAAAATATGATACTGGTTTTAAACTGTAACTTTGTGATATTTACATAATTAGAAACAATCTAAAGGTAACATATTCAAAATTAGTATTTTATTAAAAATATTTGCTAAGCTTTGCATAAAACACCTTTATAAACAACAGTTTTGGACCATGTTTTGCTATCAGTTACTATAAATCATTATGACACCTCCTTTTTTCTTTTTGTGTTCTGTTAATAAAATCTTTCCAATCTCAATCCCGCTGTTTTCCATAGGAAAGAATGAGTGCTCCTGGAACAGAAATGTTAACACGTGAAGACATTTTTGAAAAATGAAAGAACGGGTGAGAACAGGAACTTAATATTGTATTTTTTTACTTAAAATAACTAGTATTCTGTATGTGTCAAATATTTTATTGAAAAAGTTAGACATACGTACCTGCTGCTCCAGACTCCTGACTGTAACTAATGGATGAAGAACGTATGGTTCTCAGGCGTAAACTCTGGGCTCTCTCTTGCCGAGCAGCATCACAGGTCTGATTTGGGTGCCAAATCTGTTTACAGTGGTAGCAAAACTCTGTTCCACAGCCTTCTCGCCCACAAGTTAATTTTGGACAGCTAGCACATCCAAATGCTATCACAGCATATCTTGAAAGAACAAGAAAAACAGTTTAAAATGTGACATATAAGAGTTATTAAGTAAAAATATTATCCAACTTAAATGCTATTCCTGAAGAAGTTTTCTATTTATGCATGAGCAAATAGTTATAAGTCCTAACATTATCTTATCAATATAAAAAGAGGGGGAAAATAGACAGTTCACAAATGGCATATAAATGGCTAAAAAGCATTGTAAATTTCAATTTTAACTTCTAACTTTCAATTTTAACTAGATGTCAAATTGTATATATAATCTAAACTGCATATACAGTACAAATTTTATAAAAGTTTTATTAAATTCTATTGTGTGCACAGAGAAAAGACCAGAAGGAAATACACCAAAAATCTTAAAGCGTTTTTCCTAGTATTAGGGTTTTAATTTTCTTCATTTCTGATTTTTACAATTAGTTGTTCCTTTTCAAATCAGAATGATAGAAAAAAACTAGCTCTAGCTATTTAAAAACATAACAACTATGAACTAGCAACACCTGTCAGCTAATGACAACCTGTGCCAATTCATACATTTGGTGATTATCTTGTATTTATACATAAATTCTCATATTTTGCTTCTAAGAAGCATGGTAAAAGTGGTCTTTGGTACCAAAAGTATACACCCTTCAATTTCTCAATCAGAAAGTTTGGTGGGTTTTTTGCTTCAGATAAAAGACTGAGAACAGTAGATTTGTGACTAGCCCTAATACCTATTATCTGAGTTAATATTTTTGGCATTTTAAAATAAATTCTGGGCACTACTGGGCATTTCTCCTAGAGAAATGAAAACTTACATTCACACAAAAACCTGTACACAAATATTTACAGCAGCTTTATTTGTAATAGCTCCAAACGGAAAACAGCTCAGATATTCTTATTCAACAAGTAAATGGTTTAACAAATTATAGTGCATTTATATACCATGGAATACTATAAAGAACAAAAAGAAACTACTGTACATTTAACACCCCACATGAATCTTTGGAGAATTATGCTGGGTGAAAAAAATAAATCTGAAAAAGTGACATACGGTATAATTCTATTTATATAACATTTTGAAGTGATGAAATTTTAGAAATGAAAAACAGATGAGTGGTTGCCAGGGATGCATGGGGAAGGGAAAGTAGATACATTTATAAATACCAAGAGCAACATGAAGGATCTTTGTTGTCATGGAACTGCTCAGTATCTTGACTATGGTGGTGAATACACAAATGTACAGGTGGTAAAATGGTATATAACTAAATACACATACACATACACACAAACAAATAAGTACAAATAAAACTGGGGAAATTTGGCAGTTCTATCAATGCCAATATCCTGGTTGTGATATTGTTTTACAGCTTCACAAAATGTGAAGGAAACTGTGTAAAGGAAACACAGGATTTCTTGGTAATATTTCTTACAACTACACATGAACCGACGAGTATCTTTTAATTAATTACTTAATTTTGTTAATCCTCACCCGAAGATATTTTTCCATTGATTTTTAGGGAGAGTGGATGAGAGAGAGAAAGACAGAGAGAAACGTCAATGTGAGAGAAACACATCGATTGGTTGATTGGTTGCCTCCCGCAGTCCCCGTTCACCACCCCCCCCCCCCTTCCCGCCACCAGGGCCTGGGCCAGGGAGAAGCCTGCAACCAGGGTACGTGCCCTTGACCGAAATTGAACCTGTGACCCTTTGGTCTGCAAGCCACAAATTTAAGGGAACTTTCAGGGCTCCTCTTGTTATTAGCAATAAAATTTAATAACTGTAACTGAGGTTTTTATTAGTTATTAAAATTATGTAACCTGTAAAATTATGCAAAGAGAAAGTTTCTCCATTTTTAGATCTGTTGCTCTCTTTAAAACAATTTTTTTAAATATATTTTTATTGATTTCAGAGAGAGGAAGAGAGAGGGAGAGAGAGACCCCCTACTGGGGAATCGAACCCTCACCTCCTGATTCATGGGGTCCATGCTCAACCTCTGAACCACACCAGCCAGGCAGACCTGTTACTCTCTTATTATCTCACCTTTTTTTAAAAAAATAATTCTTTATTGTTGAAAGTATTTCATATGTTCCCTTTCACCCCCCATTGAGTAGCTCCAGCCCACTGCCGGCCCCCTCCGCCCCAGGCCCTCACCACCCCATTGGGCCATGCATATATGCATACAAGGTCCTTGGTTGATTATCTCACCATTTAAGCTTAAATTTTACATCTTAAATTTCACTTCACTTCTGATAGATCACTTTTACAATTACCACTATCATAAATATGTTCAAACATGAATGAAGAGCAATTTAAATCAACATGATGTAATTTAGCAATGTTTCATTTTCCTGAGCTTTAAGATTTCCCCAAAGGCTTATTCATTGCAGTTTCAATAAAAAGAAAAAAAATTTTGCCCAGCCTGGGTGTTTCAGTGGTTGAGCATTGACCTATGAACCAGGAGGTTTTGGTTTGATCCCCTGTCAGGGACATGCCCGGGTTGCGGGCTCCATCCCCAGTAGGGAGCATGCAGGAGGCAGCTGATCAATGATTCCCTCTCATCCTTGATGTTTCTATCTTTCTTTCCCTCTCCCTTCTTTTCTGAAATCAATAAAAATATACAAACATTTGTTTCAAAGACTACACTATTTTCTATCAAGTTATAATCAAAGGCAGTCTTCAAAATAATTATCACTGAAAAGGAAAGGATATCCTCTTTAAACCTCTTCTCTATCCCACCTTTTCTTGAAGGAAGGAGAGAAAAAGACAGAATGGGGAAATCTGTGTGTGTGCAGGGGACAATGATAAAACCAACTTTTTTTTTTTAAGTCAGTCACAATTTATTAAGGTGGGGAAAAAGCTTAGGCCACTTGGTCCAAATTCAAGTACCACCACTCATTCCTGTATAGTTTTATGTAACTCACATAATCTCCCTACAACTAAGTTTTCCCAAGCATAAAACAGGGATTCACTGAAGTTTACTTATCCTCAGTATTTAGCCCCAATCAGCTTCACCTTTGGCCCTGACCATAAGGACAAATGAGCAAATGACTGCTTCAGACATTCCTAATACCTCTGAACTTGTGCTTGATTTATGACCATGTGATCATATGAGTTACTATCATTTCTACATTATTACGTACGGCAAAAATGTATGCCATTTAGATTGAATATTAATATCTGAATATTCATTTTTTAAATAAAAATGATATGAAGAGAGGTGGGGAAAGGTGGGAGAAAGGGAGAGAATTAGTTCATGGCACTTCATATGTACTCTAATGTTAGAGCTAAAGTATTTCAATCTTGTTTTATGCTACTTGTACTTTTTAAACTTTATCTTTATTGTTGGAAGTATTACAGATGTCCCTTTGTTTGTGTTACTTTTTCCCATTGACCCCTTCTACCCCCTACCCGCCCCTCCCTTGTATTTTATTTTAATGGAAAAGCTAAGATGCCCTATCCCAGAACTATACATTCACATCCCTTTCAATCTAGGATTATCTTTAATAATACTAACCAAATATTTCTGTGGATGTATATTTTGAGGACTGTAAAAGGATAGTTTGTCTAATAGTTTTTCAGATGCTAACAATTATTAAGTGCTTGGTTTGAGAGTTTTTCTTATGCTAAGAATTATTGTGTGCTTACTATGTAAGTATTCTGTGTTCACCTCATTCAATTCCAATAATAACTGGTTAGGCAATTTTATAATATATTAGGGAATTAAATGTACCTAGTATTCATATATTTTGAAAACAGAATGTTGGGCCTCTTGAACATGAGTTTCACTGTGTGGGGAGCCAAACTTATTTTTCCGTTAGTTAACAGCTCTCAAATTATAACACAAGTGAATGGTAAAACAAACTAAGTACAAAATATTTGCTTTAAATAAAAATTTTTGAAGTCTCTCTACTGTGGTACATTAAGTATTATTATGTGGGAAAAGAACAGGCTCAGCAGAAGGTCACAGAGATAACGAAATAATACTAATTAACTAACTAAACATTCTGGCTTAAACAATATCCAAATCATGGTGTAGAATATAGCTCCATTTCCTTTTATGATCCATTATTTTTAAAAATATTTTTATTTATTTCAGAGGGGAAAGGAGAGGGAGGGAGGGACAGAAAAATCAATAATGAGAATTACTGATTGGCTGCCTCCTGCATGCCATGCCCATATTGGGAATTGACCCCAAAACCCAGCATGTGCCCTGACCCGGAATTGAAGCCTGACCTCCTGGTTCATGGTTTGACGCTCAACCACTGAGCAACACTGGCTAGACTATGGTCCAATATCAAGTCTTACTTTGTTCCTATTCTTCAGCTGAAGGTCTCTAGCTACTTGAAATGATTAGATTTTCCTACTTAGCGAGAGTGGAGGGATAGAAGAAAGTGAGGAAGGGACTGAAATAGGGCAGTGTTTTCAGAAATATTTTCTGTTCACTGGGTTAACAGTTAATTCATACTAAGCAAAACTAAAGTGCTTTTTGTTATTTTGTTTTTTACTATAATATTTGCTGAAAGAATTAACATACCAATGTTCAGTATAAGTATGCACTATTTCTTGACCACGATATCTAATTACAGGGAGTTTCACAGTACTAGAATTCCACAACTTATACTATTGATAGGGAGGAAGTAGGGATACCAGTTAGAGTAGTATATCCTGCCTAGAGAAACTGTCTTGTGAAGCAACAAGTAAGAACAAACTATACCTAACATGAAATGTAATCTTAAGGGAGATATAATGGTCCCAATAAAAATTTTAATTTAAAAAATGAGAAATAAGAATGAAGAAAGATTATCCAGGAGTCCAAGTAACCTTTTTTCAAAAACACAAAGCTTTAACAGCCTTAAAAACAACAACAAAGAAAATATAATCAGAAATACCGAAATTACTTGATCCAGTTAAGGAGAAAAGTCACTTCTAATAAGAAGCTAAACATTGCTTGGCCAGTGTGGCTCCATGGTTGAGCGTCGACCTATGAACCAGGATGTCACGGCTCGATTCCTGGTCAGGGCACATGCCCAGGTTGTGGGCTTGAACCCCATTAGGGGACATACAGGAGACAGCTGATCAATGATTCTCTCTCAACACTGATGTTTTTATCTCTCCCTCTCCCTTCCTCTCTAAAATCAATAAAAATATTTTTTTAAAAAAGAAGTTAATATTATTTCAGTGGAAAAGGAGTGACTTAATATATTTGGGAGAAGGTCTAGACAAAGTGAGGCACATCTCCTGGTTCCCTTTAGGATCTGCTTTCCACTACATGCTGCAAGGGAGGCCTACAATTGTCAAGGCAACTGCCCAGACTATTTAGAAAGTCTGTCTAATATAGGGGTAGAGTGCTGGCAAGCCTTTTGGGCTATAGTATCTAAAGCCACATTCTTTAGTTCACTAAATAAGAGAAAGCTAACATGTCTCCTATATATATCAACTTGTTCTTAACAAAGGTATGAGGGGAAGAATGTTATTTTTGTTGATTCCCTAAATTCCACCAAAATACCTTAGTATCAATTAATAATCAAATTAATGTTTTGTGTAGCACTAGTAGATACTGAATTACTTGGTGTTAAAATACATCTAGATTAACTGTGTTTAGGAAGAAGAATAAATTATAAAAGCAAACTCTCAGCTCAAACTATTAACTCTTAGAATACTTTTATGAATATTTATTCTAACACATGTAATTTATCACTAGTTATAAATTACAACTTCCCCTGAAACACAGTTTAATCATTATGGCTCCCTGTAAACAAAACCTGCTCTTTTCTAGTCACATACTTGTTTCCTCCAGAGAAAATAAAAAGTTGGATCTGTTTTCTGTATAAAATTTCTAAAAGGTCAGCCTATAAAAGCATTACTAGCATGTTAAAAGATGGTCAAGTTATGGCGAAAACCTTCCTTGTAGAATGGGAATGAGAGCCATATGGATATTAATTCTAAAAATACATATTCTTTAGTTCCTATACCTATAGCCCCATTTTTTAAAAATCCATTATGAACAGTATCCTCCACAGAATAAGTTATTATTTACGGACATTATATGTCAGCAAATCAGCTTGGAACTACACAAAACTGATTATAGTTGATGACATTGATTTAAAATGGTTTATTAACTGTTCCTAGGATGTATGATTTATGTTAGTGGTATATTAGATTGGTTCATTCAACAATTCTTTATTGAGCATGGGGTTAATGTGTGGTTAAAACACTTTCTTCCCCATGACATTAAATCATTAATTATATTCTAGTATAACAAATGTTCCTTATAAGTTTCCCAGCAAAGCAGAAGCACTCACATGAGATGACAGAGATAACATGTACTGGTAGAAGGGTGGTCTTAGTCCATTGAAACAAGTGATGACAGAAACTAAAATGCCAACTATTTGCTATCTGCCTAGACAATGTACAAATTAGGTCTTCCAGGCAGAAGATAATCAAATATTTTTATCCAAGACAGGTTCTACGTTTTCCCTCTACGTGTCTCTAATCCCAATTCTTCTCCTCAGCCATGGCCAGATTTTTCTTTTAACACCCAGACACAGTAGATGACTGACAAATTAACATTTCCTTGCTTCTTGTAGTTGTTTTTTTTTTTTTAATTTATTGATTTCAAAAAGGAGGGGAGAGGGAGAAATATTCATGATGAGAGAGAATATTGACTAGCTGCCTCCTGCGCACCCCCTACTGGGTACCGAGCCAGCAACCCGGGCATGTGCCCTGACTGGGAATCAAACAGGGACCTCCTGGTTCATAGGTCAATGCTCAACCACTGAGCCACACCAGCCAGGCTGAACATTCTTAACCGTGTCTACTAACTAGATGTTTCCTGGCACACAAGAGTTTCTCTGAGGTATTTAACTAGGAATGGATCTTCTAAGTTATAGGGTAAATGTATGTTCAATTTTAATAAACATGGCAGCAGGTGAGCTATATTCATCTATATTTTCTGTTATTTTCCCCTTTTATTTGTAACTTACCTCTGTAATCTATTTTGATTTTGTCTCAATGTATTACGTGTGGTGACAAGCTAATTTTTTCCCTTCAAATAGATAATTTTCACAATCTTCTACATGTTGAATAATGAAACTTTTCCCAATTGGTTTTAGCATGCTTCCCCTAAAGTTCTTGTATAAACTAGAATCTGTGTCAGCCCTATCTACTATGTTCTACTAGGTTGATAGTATTTTTTTAAAAATAATTTTATTGATTTTTTACAGAGAGGAAGAGAGAGGGATAGAGAGTTAGAAACATCGATGAGAGAGAAACATCGATCAACTGCCTCCTGCACACCCCCTACTGGGGATGTGCCCGCAATCAAGGTACATGCCCTTGACCAGAATCGAACCTGGGACCTTTCAGTCTGCAGGCTGACGCTCTATCCACTGAGCCAAACCTGTTTCGGCTAAGTTGATAGTATTGATACTATCTATTATGATATAATCAATCAACCCAGCACAAGAGAATACACCTAATCAGTGACCAGAGAGCTTGTACCCTTAGATTTATTGTCTTAACCTCTTCTAGACACAGGTATTGATGTTTAAGTCTCCTTTTCATTTGTTCCATCACGTTCAGACTTTTTCTTTTAAAGATATTAAACACTTAAAGGAACCTATTGAGTACTTCTTATCCTAGGGTCCCATAAAAGATTGTTAGAAAGCCAGATCAAAAACAATATATAGATATGTTCCTCACTATTTGAATTCCACTATACGAGTATTTCCTAGAATGATTTGCAAGTAGTTTTTTTTTTATAATCTAAAATTTACTATGCAAGTTGAAATCTACTCTAATGAATGTGAAAATATGGTGCAGAGTTCCATGGGATCAAGAGTGATACTCTCATATGTAATCTATTCCTCTGTGTCCTGCTCAAGTTACTTAGTATTGCTCATTATCCCTAGTTTCTTCCCATCTTTTTCTTGAGAATTTTCTACTTCATGGATCCCACAGTTTGCTTGTGCCAACCTTGAAAGCATAGCCAACCTTGGCTCAGTTTAGACAGTATCATTAACATATTATTTTGTTAATTATATTATAGTACAAGCTCCCTGCAGTTTATAAGGAGAGAATAATTCAAAATTGATACTGAGTAGTATCTGAGTCCTTCACACATAATTAATAAATTCATAAAATGTTAAATAATTAAATAATATTTCTAATGCTTTATATTACACAGAAATCCCTTGTGGATAGTTAAGTGCTACTGATACCTGGGAAAATTAGTTGGGATTTGCATAGGCTGAAAACATATTATTACTTTTCTCATATATAATTATAAAATATAGGCTAGATGCAATCTGAAAATTTGCTACTCAACAAGCTTTTAATAAAGGATATGATTCAGACAATGAGTCCTGAAATTGTCATTTGATAAATTTACATTTCAGTCTTGTCTCTAAGATTATACACAGATAATCTTGGAAATTCTGGGTTTTCCCAAATTCTTACTTATAGATAATCTCTGGTTTGCTAATGGTATGCTAAACCATAACCAGTGTTTATGGCTTTTATTATTCTTGAGGAACATATGACTATTTCTTCCTATTCTGACAACTGTACATAGTAAATGCTCTATAAATAGAAGCTGCTATTGACATAATAAAATATATAAGCAAAATTATTTTAAATGTTGGTAAAATGGTATTTGTAATTAAAAAACTTGAGGTAAATGGAATGTATAACCTCTTGATCTTGAGACTAGCAAATACTTATGCACACCAATATGAACACATCACACTGTGACACATATTAAAGTACCTTTCAAAAGGGTTATTTCAATTTATATAAATGACCTGCCCCCACCAAAACAAACAAAATCCCTGATCATTTCATCTATTACTCCAAAATAAAAGTTCTCCAAATGGAAGGGGAAAATCAATTTTGCCCACAACTAGATCTTGCACTCTACCACCTTAACCTTTTCTTCTGAAAAAATGTGTTAAGTGAATATGTGATGCAGAGACAGTATCAAAATGAGTAGATTCTGGTGTCTTGCTTTAACAGTGAACACTGCTTGACACATGGTATACACTTAATATATATTTGTCTATTGAATGAATTACCTGACATGTTAAGATTTTTCTTTTGAATAAAAGTCAGCATAATTCTTATTTTATCCACAAAGAAAAAAAATAATTCAAGAAAAATCTAACAAAATCTTCTTACCCACAGTCTGGAGCTGGACACCACCTACAATCAGGATCTCCAACGAGCCACCGTCTAAGCATAAATTCTTCATATTTTTCCATCAACACATCATCACTTAATATCAAGCGAATATCATGGGGATTAAACCGTTCAGTACATTCTGGGCAACTGATGTTAACTCTACTTTCAGAAATTTCTATCCTTAGATACTGTCGTAAGCAATCCACACAAGATCTATGATGACAAGTCATTATCTCAGGAAATCTGTCTTTAGAATGCCGCAAAAGGCACAAAGGACACTCTATAAAGTCTCCAATTTGTTTGTTGATGGAGGTCAATCCATTGTCAGAGGAGGTATTTGTAGAGAAAATGGAGTTCTTATCAGTACACATTTCAGAATGTATACTTTCAATACTCGCAATTCCATCCACCCCGCCATTTAGCTCCCTTGATTTACGTTTGTTATCCTTTTTCCTCCGAAACAAAGAGCCTATTGAAATTCTTCTTTTCTTGGGTGCCTTTTTGACTGAAGGCAAGCTCACGGATGAAGCAGAAGACTGAAGATCTCGATCTGAACCCATTTGCCGATGTAAACTCATGTCTAAAATGCTCATTAGAAGTGAGTCAGGGTCTGTGTTTACACACAGCCCTTCATTATATTTAGAGATAAAACTTATTTCTTGGTCTTGCATTCAGATTAAGTCATGATGTAGGAAAATCCTACTTGGTCCCTTCAGAGAATTCTTGAAAGAGTTCGATATACAGAAGACTGTTATCATAGATGTTCTGGAAAACAAAACAAAACACCAAGATCATTTAATTGTATATTCTTAGTCTACAGGTTTTTAAAATAAGCTTACAAATTCACTACGAAATTTCAAACAAGTATGTTCTTAACCATTAGTTTTGTTTTGTTTTTTTTTAAGTAAGGCCAATTTATTGAGTAGTCTACAAGAGAATATAAAACCAATGCTAAAATAACAAGGACATTCTTTAATCTTAAAAGTCTTTAGATTTGAACTGAACTTACTAAATTATTTTACCATTAACAATCAGAAATCAATAATTCCCCACTGATTTAGGAATTTTTTTAAAAATGGACAATAAAATGCACATGTACATACAAGGACTAAGTGCAACTTACACAATCTTGAAGAAAAATAAAGTGTGTGTTAGAGGGCGAGTGCTCTTATACTGCCAAATATAATGATTACAAAGTTACAGTAATTAAAAAGACAGTGTGGTATATCACAAGGATGAACACAAAGACCAATGAAAATAACACAGTTACGATAAAAAAAAATCCAACATGTATAGCCCACTTGATTATGTCAAAGATGACAATGCTGAGCACTAAGAATAGCTTTTTCAAAAACAAAACAAAACAACAAGTATTGTTTTACTGTTTACCATCTGAGAAAAGAAACTTAACCTATATCTCACCCATACATAAAATTCAATTCCAGATAGTTCATAATTCTAAGTGTGATCAGTAAAATTGTAAAGCTCCTAGGAGTCAATAGAAGAGACTATTACAATATAAAGATTTATTGAATAGAACATAAGAAAGTGCTTACCATTAAAAAAGGCCTGCTAAATTTGATTACAATAAAATCAAAAAACAGTTTTAAGGGAGTGAGAGAAGTCATTTGCCACACATAACTAAGAAGGACTAGTATCCAGAACACGGAAAGAACATTTACAAATCAATAAGACAAAGCAGACAATCCAACAGAAAAATGGGCAAGGGACTACACAGACGCTTCACAAAAGGATATGGAAAAGTGCTCAACATCATTTGTGATCAGGGAAATACACATTAAAGCCATATTGAGAGACCACTATACCCAGCAGGATGGCTAAAATTCAGACTGCCATTTCCAATTATTAGTAGAGATGTGGAATGCTGGTGGGAGTATAAAACGGAACAAGTACTTTGGAGAACTGTCTACCAAATTTAAACATATATATACTTTATTGACCCTTTATACTTCTAGAAATGAGAGCACAAGAGATATAATGCATACATGCATCCAAGATATGCATAACAATATTCATAGCGGCATTAGTTATTATAATAAGCAAAAGTGTTGAACACAACCCATATTTCCATCAATAAAATATATTCACACTCCAGTATACCAGAAGCAATGAAAATGAACAAAATACTGCTATACATAAAACAAGAATGAATCTCACACACAAAAAAATGTTATATAACTCTATTTATATAAAGTTCAAAGCAAGCAGAACTAATCTATGATGCCAGAAGTCAGGATTGAGTCACCTTTTGCAGGAAGGGAAAAAGGGAACTTTTACATGTGTAGTGGTTACCAACGTATGTTCAGTTTGTGATAAAACACTGACGTACAAACAAGATTAATGCACTTTTCTGGATGAACATTATACCACAGTTAAAGGTAAAAAAAAAAGCAACTTCTGATATCCACACATATTCTTGGGAAAGTCATATTGATTTCCCAATACAAAATCTAGAAAAAATTTACTCAGGAAAACTTTATTCAAGTCCATCAGTTTATATTTTCCCATTAATTATAGTATTCTCCATTAATTGTGAAGAAAATTCTGCAAATTTTCTTCTTTATATGTCTTTTTATTTTCTCTTGCATCTCAAAATGCTTTCTGTACTCCAGGGTTTTACCTATATCTATAACCATATCTATATCTATATTGGTCAAGGTCCCCAAAATAGACTCCCCCTACAATTCTTTTTTTTTTCTTTTTTTTTAAAAAAATATATTTTATTGATTTTTTACAGAGAGGAAGAGAGAGGGATAGAGAGTTAGAAACATCGATGAGAGAGAAACATCGATCAGCTGCCTCTTGCACACCCCCTCTTGGGAATGTGCCCGCAACCAAGGTACATGCCCTTGACCAGAATCGAACCTGGGACCCTTGAGTCCGCAGGCCGACGCTCTATCCACTGAGCCAAACCGGTTTCGGCTCCCCCTACAATTCTGTTCTATGATACATCCCCCCCTAGAATGACACAGAACAGAATTGTAGGGGGAATCTCTCGGGGACCTTGTCCTAAGAATTTATCACTTAAAATATAAAACTGGTGGCACTTAATCAGTATCACCTGAGGTATTTTTCTTTTTTCCCCTTTCTTTTATTTATTTACTAGAGGCCCGATGCACGAAGATTCGTGCAAGAATGGGCCTTCCTTCCCTGGCTGCCAGCACCACCTTTGCTCCAACCCGGAGCCGTCTTTTTGCCTTCCCATGCCACCCAAAGGCCTGGAGAGGCCGGGGCGGTGAGGAACGCCTGCGTCCCGCCCTGCCCCCCGGCTGCTCGGCGCCTGCATATGCAAATTAACCTGCCATCTTTGCTGGGTTAATTTACGTACTCACGCCTCATTGGCTGGTGGGCGTCGCAAAGGTATGGTCAATTTGCATCTTACTCTTTTATTCTTGTAGATTTTTCTGTCACCATTTATCCCTCGGTGCCTTTTCCACCTCCACCCACCCCAGCCCCCCTGTAATCACCACACTGTGGTCCGTAGCCATAAGTTCTTTCTCTTATTTGCTCAATCCCTCCTACTTCCCGCAACATCCCCCCAACACTTTTAGAAATGTGATAGCCATATAATTTATTATCCAAACGAGAACCTTGTAAGAGTGAATGAAAAGTGCTACTGAAATTTAAACTAGGATAACAGGAGCAAACTGAAGCATATGGTTATTCTACTTAGGAAGTCTTTTTAAAATGTACAAATATACAAATATGCCTCAAAAGAAAACAAATTTGAATACTAAAATTGTAATATTTCTGTATGGTAGAAAATACTGTAAAGTAGAAAGACGATATACTAGGAAAACATGTATAACAACAAACATATTTCCTCATTATGCAAATAGCTTTTACATATTAATAAGTCCAAACTAATAGCAAAATGAGCAAAGATTCAAAGAGGAAGTTTGGAGAAAAAGAATTACAAAAATTATGAAGGTAGGAATAATATTCAACAACAATCGCTACTAGAGAAATGAAAATCCAAACATTAGATACCATCTTTGCATTAATTAGATTGACAAAGGCTGTAAAGGTTGGTCAGTGTGAACTGAAAGAAGCATTTCACATACTGTTGGGAGAGGTGCAAATCAGCACAATTTAGGGAAACCAATTTGACAATATCTATTAAACTTCAAAATGGAAACACTCTTGACCAGCAATCCTACATGTAAAATTTATCCTTCAAAAAATATGACACAAGTGTTCAAAGACATATTGTGCAAAGAAATTCACTCCAGCCTAGTTGATAGAAGCAAACAAACAAACAACAACAACAACAAAAAAAGCCATTACGAAACCTGGAAATAACTTGTATCCAATAGGGAACTGGTAAAAAGAAATGAACCAATCATAATTTATCTGCAATGATATGGAAAGATCTCTCTATATAATGCTGAGTAAACAATAACAATTGCAAAATAGTATGAGCCATTTGTGGAAAAACACCCCCACACAGGCTTACATATGTACACAATTTCTGGAAAAAATGTTACAAAACCATTAATAATGGTTGCCTTAGGAAGAACAATCTTTAGTATCCACTTTCTGCCTTCTGCATAGTTTAAAACTGAATCATGAGCATCTATTACTTATAGTTTAAAAAAACCCTAGTTGAACTTCACAAGCAATAAAAATATTCTGCCCTAGAACCACCTAATCAAAGTGAAAATGGGGTCCAGAGCTTGTATGCTTTGAAAATGTTCATCAGTAATTTAAGTGTACACTCTAGTTAAGAACCACTAATATTAAACAAAGTTTGCTATACATTCTCATTTAAAACAGAAATAAGCAGTAAAATACAAATAGACGCCAAATTGTGTATTTTCTCCCCCCCTCCCCTCCACTGTTCTGTTTACAGGCTGCCATTGCCCAGGCACACATGGACTCAGAGGACAGGGTCAGATAGGCAGAATTGGAGGATTTTGCCCTTCATAGCAGGATGCAGTCTTTCTGCAATGTGCCTGCCCGTGTGAAACCATCCTTGCAGCCTATGGGGTTTCCAGTCACTCATTTTCAGCCATACTGGAACCCATCTTAGTGATGCTAGGAGCAAGCAAGCAGCAATTATGAATGGAAGGTACCTGAGAAGTAAGAATGGGCCCTAGGTAGGAAAAGATTCCAAATTCAAGTCTCATAACTGGAAGGAACTGTGCGCTACAGAAAAGTGGGAGACATTCTGTTCTTATAGCACTGCATCGGGTCAAGGGTATATGTTACCGGAGTCTCCCTTGGAAGTGGGGAGGAGCTGGTGGTGAGACGCTGATTTCTCTTTGGAACCTATTGCAACCAGGCGGAGACTGCAGCAGCTGCCTTTGCTTGGTAAATAAACAGTGGGGGAAATCCCAAAACTTGACTTACTTTTTTGGTTCTGCTCTTAGTGTTAAAGAAAAGTTCCTGGGGCAGTGAGAAAAGGAAGTATCTATCCATAGCACCTCCTATACAGAGAGTTGCGAAGAACCACCTATCAAATTTAAATATGGTTACGTACAATTTAATTTTGCAGTTGACTACCAAACAACAAAATTAATGGCCTTAAGCCATCCGTTGATCAGACCATAACTAGAAGTGATGTACTAGAGATGATGTATTGGCACACAAGCTAACTTTGGCACAAAGTAAATAGAGCTTTTGTAAATCTGAACCCATCTCATTAACAGAAGTTTGAGGCATTAAATTGTTTGGATTTCCATATATGACTTTCTCTGGACAGTAGTAAATCACTAAGCTCATTATAATGAAGCTTGCTATTGCTCAAAAAGGTTATTTAAATGTTTAAAATTATTTTAAGTAAGTATGTCATTCATCTTACCCACCGTAAATTTGGAAATGCCATATTTTCCTCTAATAAATCTAGTCCACAATATAGCTGCCATATTCAGTTATAGCAGCAATGTAGACCCTGGGCATAATTCTTGCAGACCAAATAATATTAAGGAGACAGATACTCATTACTCTCTTATAAAACTGACTTATTAAACATCTCTTTTTTACAGCCTGTTAAAGTAAAAATACAATAGGCACCTTAATAAATTTTTGGAGAAGGATAACAATGCTTAAAAATAACAGCTAATATATGGGTAAGCTTCAGAGAAATCCATGAAATCTCTAAAACTGTAACTAAATTGTGAATATATATATACTCTAGGGATAGAATCTCTAGCTTTCAAAAGATTCTCCAAGGAGTTTAAAGTATAACAAAAGGTTAACTGCGACTGCTGAGATATTAGATTTTAATTTGCCAGGAAAAGTTAACATCAGTTTCTGTAAATCTTTTCTGCTCTCACTAATTTACCTTCATACAATATTCATATCTGTACCAATTATTAGCTCAGAACATACTTCTATTATATTAAGATTTGAAGTTGCAGCTTTTTCCAGAGAGTTAAGTTATGGGGAAGGTTAAAAAACAACTTTCATTTGGAAACAAATGTCTCAGATCCATATGTAAGAATAAACATGAAGTTGCAGATGGCCCAGAGTAATGCATCACATGTTAAATAAAGCAAAATCATACAAAAAGGTGAATCAATATTATATTTTCAAAGGACAGTTGATTATAAATATGTACATAAAGATATTAGAGTGCTATCTCATCTTCACTTAAAATGGCAATTACCATTGAAAACTGTTTTTAAGTTTTTCATTCTTCCTAATTCAATTATAATATCTTTATTTAAAATATAATGACACAGCCCAACCGGTATGGCTCAGTGGTTGAGCATCTACCTATGAACCAGGAGGTCAAGGTTTGATTCCCAGTCAGGGCACATGCCCAGGTTGCAGGCTCGATCCCAGGTAGGGGGCATGCAGGAGGCAGCCAATCAATATTCTCTCTCATCATTGATGTTTCTATCTCTCTCTCCTTCTCCTTTCCTCTCTGAAATCAATAAAAATATATTTAAAATATAATGACACAAAGAGGTAAAATAGTCGATGCCCAATGAGACCCCGCTTATGGTGCTAAAAATCTAAATGTCTTTCAATTATTTGAATGTCTCCTCAGAAACATGAGCATATTATATGCAGATGTAAGGAAATCTGGGTTCTATGGATTGCTACACCAAGTGGTTTTGTGGCTTTAGTTCAGTACCAACCTCTCTGTATCATCTGTAAAACAGAGAAAACACAATTGTGGCAGAGATGTTGTTATAGACTCACCTGTTTCATCTTCCTCCCCAGCATATAGAAGAACTAATTTCCATTCCACTTGCAGCTACATACAGCCATGTGTCCAGTCCTGGCCAATGCAATGTGAGTATACTAATGTATGGCCCTTCCAAAATTGGTCCCCAAAGCATCCCTTTAAATATCCTTCAAGTTCTCTCTCTTCTCCCTCTGGCTGGCTAAATGTAGTAATTCTAGTGGTTAACTCTAAGCAGGCCTTAGGGGACAGCTGAGTCACAAGATGGAAGGAATCTGGACACCAGAGTCATCCACACAGTTCTTTGTGTAAGAAATAGATTTTTATTGTGTTCCACCATGAGATTTTGGGGTTGTCTTTTTCTGACATAATTATCTTACCTACTTAGTGGGAGGAAAAAATTTAGAGTAGCTTGGAGAGAAAAATGTTTTTTAAATACTATACAAATATGGGTAATGATAGCATATATTTTATTCAGAGAGTAAAGCATGGACTTCAGGGTCACAATATTTGGGTTTAAGTTCAGTCTCTGACACTTATTAGTTAGCTGTGTGACACTAGGTTAAATTACTAAGATAGTTTCTTCAACTGTACACGAGGAATAATAATAATGTTTACAGCCTGTAGGATTATTATTAGGGTTAAATAAAATAACATACATGAAGAATCCAGCATAAGGTATGGCATTCATGTAACTAAACCATTTACTGCATAAAAGTGTTGAAAGGATTATCACACTTAAGGTTAGAAATGAAAAAAAAGTTGGCTCTGAAATGGCTTTTTTATGAATAGCCAGTCATTTGGAAGTTTGAAATATATCATTATAGTACATGAATTTCTCTAAAGTAAATGTAACTAATGTTTTCAGCCTTATGCTTATGTAGCGACAAATCTACCTTGAGTGGTCTTTCTAATATTAAAAATGGGATAAATAACTTCAACCCAACTACTTAGTAATAGGGGAAGAGGGACTGATTCAACAGATTATTAGCATAGGCAAGTATCAGTTTCCAGAAAGTTTTTTGGAAAATGAATGCTTACCAAGACTCAAATATACTGCCTTGAGCTCTATCCTAAAGATTGTATGATCTCCCACAAACAGAAACTAATAGTTCAGAATAAATTATTCCCTCATGCTCCAAAGCCTCCCCAAAGAGATGGTTCTTAAACAGCTTTACAAACACACACCTGCCACGTTTACCTATTCTTGATTGTGAGGTAGAAAAAAAAAAAGGTACTTTGTAATTTTACTAATACTCATTACAAATAATACTCATTACTCAATCCATTACAAAAAATAAGCTACTACAGAAAGAAAAACCATTATCAATTCAATTTTTTTTCAATGAAAAATAGATTTTGGCTAGTTCATTCCAAGCCTTCTTTGTTCAGCAGGGCAAACAATGCAACAATAAGGAAATACTAGAAAAAGCATAGTGCAAAATGTCGGGTATGATGACATGAAAAAGTTTTAGAACAGGCTAGTCTCTGATAGTTACAATGCAGGATATAAAACAGATGTAATCATAGACCTTTGGCTTACTAAAAACTTTTGAGTGTATATTAGTTTCCTGTGGCTGCTGTAACAAATTACCACAAAGTGTGTGGCTTAAGACAAGAGAAATTTATTTTCTCATAGTCCTGGTTTGGGGCTGCAAGGGAGAATCTGTTCTTTGCCTCTTTCAGCTTCTGGTGACTGTACGCATTTCTTGGCTCACGCACAAATCATTCCAATCTCTGCTTCCATGGTCACATTGCCTCTTCCTCTTTTGTGTCTTCTCTTCTTCTGTATATAATTTCCTTCTGCTCTTCCCTAATAAGAACAATTTATCACTGGATTTTGGACCTACTCAGATAATCCAGGATGACCCTTTCATCTCAAATCCTTAACTTAATTACACCTGCAAAGACTATTTTTCCAGATAAGGTATCATTCACAGGGATTAGGATATGAACATATCTTTCAGAGGGCTACCATTCAACCTAAAACATGATTCCAGAAATATTTTTTAAAAAATATGTTTTTATTGATTTTAGAGAGAAAGGAAGGGTGAGGGAGAGGGTGAGAGAGTGAAACATCAGCAGCCTCCTGCAAGCCCCCTACTGGGGACTAAACCCACAACCCTGGCATGTGCCCTGACTGGGAATCAAACCAGTGACCTTGTGCATGGGGCGGTGCTAAACCACCCAGGCCAGGGCCTGATTCCAGATAATTTCGCTAAGGACATCATTAGAATATATTTTATTTATACAAAAAAACCAAAGGCTGTTCATCCATAATAAAAAAGTTTTTTTCTTTAATTTAAAGGGTATGGCTATAAAGAACTATCCATTTGATTTGACTATGTATATGATGTGGCTATATACAACTGCTTACTGAGCAAAACTTGGTTTGGACAGAATTAGTCATTGTGCTATATACATCACATATCCTGTGATGATAGGCTTTTCTAAAGGATCGTTTTACTTTGCTCACTAATATACACTTATCAGTGCCCACACCCTCTTTCCAAAGAACTTTATTTCATGATATTTAATTTAAGGATGCCTATATAAGAAGTGGCAGTTATTCATACAAACAAAACCTAAAGGACAGATTAGTTTGGGCAATATTTAAATAGATTAGAAATTTAAAATCAGAAGATCAGAAGAAATTACAATACAAGATGCTTGAACATCCTAGCTACCTCTCTTGATTCTATATGTTACAAGAGCATAGTGTATTGATTATGCATTGTAACTGATTCCAATGTGAGAGGTAACAGGATCCCCATATGCAGTAATCTCTTGGGGAGTTTATTCCTTTTGTTTTTATTCTGAGACTCATTATGACAAGTTACTAATAATGAAGAAAAAACCTCCTTGTAATAATCTTTAGTAGTTGAGCGTTTCAAAGATATAATTTATATTAATCCAGTGAAATAGATGATAGCACATTCTCCCTCATTTTATATTCAGGGAAAGAGAGTGAGGCACAGTCATTTTGGGGAAGTTGTAAAACTGAGAGAAGTCAGGTATCCTGACAGTCAATTCAACTAAGTAATTCCAGTTAAATGACATATGCCCTTCTGTATTTGGTCTCAAAAGACATGTCAATCAGTTAGAAAAAGAGTATCAAAAGACAAAGAAAAAGCTTTCTGTAGAAAGGAAAAACGTTTCACACAAAATGCCCCTAGAGCTATGCTGCCCAGTGTACACACTTACTGATTGAAGACTTAGTATGAATAAAAGAACATTGCCCTGGCAGGTGTGGCTCAGTTGATTGAAGCATTGTCCAGTACAAAAGGTGGCAGGTTCAGTTCCCAGTCAGGGCACATACTCAGGTTGTGGGTACATGCGGAAGGCAGCCAACCCATGTTTCTGTCTCACATTGATGTTTTTCTTTCTCTCTCAAATCAATTTAAAAAAGAGAGAGACTGTAAAGTCATTCATTAATACACCTTGATATAACAGTTTGAATATGCTGGGTTAAATAATTATGAAAATTAATTTCACCTATTTCTTTATTTTTTAATGTGACGTAGAAAACCTTAGATTACATTTATGACTCATACTAGAGGCCCAGTGCACGAAATTTGTGCACTGGGCGGGAGGGGGGCGGTCCCTCAGCCAGGCCTGCGCCCTCTCGCAGTCTTGGACCCCTTGCTCGTTACCTCCCACCTGCTCACTGCTCCTTATGCTAGGCTTGCTGCTTCTTAGCGCTGCTCCTCCTATAGGAGTGCACTAACCACCAGGGGGCAGCTCCTGCATTGAGCGTCTGCCCCCTGGTCGTCAGTGCACATCATAGCAATCGGTTGTTCTGCCATAAAGGTCGCTTAGGCTTTTATTATATAGATTATATACATAACATAGAGCAAGTTATGAAATAGATACTTTACATTATATAGACTTTACTCAGTTAGCAAATACTTATTCAACACCTATTATGGTCAGGCTTTATGTTAAGACCTTAAGAGTGAACAAAGAGAATGGTCCCTGCCATAATAGAGTTTATATTATCACCTACACTTCTATGGCACATTTCACATACATTATCTCATTTGTGATAATGCATAATAATTTAATTTAGGATGTATTATTCTGCTATATAATATTTATCTAGAAGCCTAACACTATCACATTCCCAATAGCTTCTCCTGGTTTCTTTATTTCTTTTTTAAATATATTTTTACTGATTTCAGATGGGAAGGGAGAGAGAAAGAGAGATAGAAACATCAATGATGAGAAAGAATCATTGATCAGCTGCCTCCTGCCCCCTGGGGATCAAGCCTGCAACCCAGGCAATATGCCCTGACTGGGAATTGAACTGTGACCTCCTGGTTCATAGGTCAATGCTCAAACACTGTGCTACACCCCTTGGGCTTCTCCTGGTTTCTTGCTCCTTGCCTCTAGCTAATTTGCTCCCTCTTATGGCTCACCTCTGCCTGAGTGTCTGTCTCATCAACTGGCAACCTGCCTTTCAGGGGTCTCCAGAGAAGGGCAGAGATTGAAAATATTAAGTGTACATAATTTTAAGGGGCTAACTCCAGTTTTTTGGACCCAAGACTGAGTTTTGAAGTTTCTTCTGGGCTTAAAGAAACTAGGGTGATTTTGAACAGGCTTTTGCTTCATAATTCAATGTACAAACTTATTTGAGAACTAAAACAACTCATGAGTTTTGTACTGCTGAGGCATTCACATATGAAAACTCTCCCAAACAGGATTTCAAAAGGGACTTTCTCAAAAGGTGCTAATTTTCCCCACTTTAATACAGAAAGTATTACTGACATATGATAGGTATTGAGAAACAAATTTAGTACCCAACTTATAAACACCCAAAATGATTTCATTGCCATTTTTGGTTGAAGTCTACCATCTGAAATACAGATGTGTTTAGCAAAAGCCTACTAACCGTCAATCTTTAGCTGTGCAGGTATGGTTACATAGTTGTTTTAAGGCTATACATCTTCTGCCAGCTAATAAAGAACTGACATTTTATGACTTAAAAAAAAAAAAAGCCAAAGAAAAATAGTAACTACTCCTGATTGGAGAAACAAAATCACCTAAGGAAAATTTAACTGTTCTTTATAAGTAATCAGATTAATAATGTTGCAGTTTGCTAAAAAGGAGAATCAACCCAAAATCTTTAAGCTAAAGTTATTTCATATTTGATCATGGGTCCTTTCAGACCAGCATTAAACTCTACTAGTGCTAGTTTGCCAAATACAATAGAATGTGCAATCAAATATAAATTTAGAAATTCGACTTTTCTTCAGCCCCAAATGACCTAATTTTTATACGGGCCTCCAATAATCAAAGAGCATATAGCTTAGTCAGCATGAAATCAGCCAGTGACAATCAATTGGCACTTTTTAGTAACATCAGAAAACAAACAAAAAACATCCCACAATTCTCTAGCATTTCCTTTATAAACTGAGTGGAGAAGAAATATAAGGAGGGAATTCAGGTGTATATGCCCTTACTCTATCCCCTGCACATGATTAGGGACTTTTATATGTTCTTACAAATATTTATCTTCCCTCTCACTCTTGAAAAACTGAGAAAATTACATTTTTCAATACTCCGTGCCCTCCAAATTAAAAGAAAAAAGGGGGGAATGAGGGGTGTTATGATTAGAAACCAAAGAATTTCTGTGATAAATCTAAATACGTGTTTAAGATAAAATAAGAGCCTGGTATAATATACAAAATTCTTTCAAATGTTAAAAAAGTTTGCTTCAAATTACCTATAACTAATGCCATCTAACAACCCCATAAAAACAAATAACATCTTTCAATCTGATCCCATTAAAGAGAGGTGACCCCAGTCCTGGCCAGTGTGGCTTGGAGTGTAGTCTTATACACCAAAAGATGGCAGGTTCAATTCCCGGTCAGGGCACATACCCAAGTTTCGGGTTTGATTCCTAGTTCTTTTTTTTTTTCCTCTCTCGATCTAAAAAAATACATTAAAAATATTTTTAAAAAAGAGAGGTGACCCCAAGTGCTTTACATTCACAACTGCAAAAATATTACTTTGTGACTCCCCTATATTTCAAATTTGTAAAATGCATTTATTTTCTACTAAGCTACTGAGGTATCTTTAAAAGCCTATACTAATATGGTTTCATTTAGTCAAGTAAAAAGGCACCCAAAATTCTACAGATCACACCAAAATAAAAGATTCCCACACTGGCTAGATGACAGTGAAATACACTCTTCTTTATACATATAAACTCTCTCAATTGAGGCATCCATCAAATGAAGCAACAGTGCTTCAAGTAGCTACTATTTGGAGACTAGAAATTGGGTTGTGTTTCAACTCCTAAAATAATGTTGTAGTTTGTTTGTTTTTAATTTATCTTTATTATTGAAAGTATTACAGATGTCCCCCTTTCCCCCAATTGACGCCCTCCATCCCAAACCCACCCCTAGGCCTTCACCACACTATTGCAGTGTCCTCAGGCCATGCATATATGCATATAAAGTCCCCCATTAATCCCTGCCTTCCCACTGAGATTCATCAGTCTGTAGCATGCTTCCATGTCTCAGGATCTATTTTGTGCATCAGTTTATTTTGTTCATTAGATTCTAATATTGCACTTTTAAAAGTTAATCATACAGGAATCCTCTGGGAAGAGATACTGAAAAAATACACTAACATTAGTTGCCAAATGCCATTTTTTTTCTTAAAAGGACACCTTGAGGTGACATTAAATAGTTCCCATAGCCCTAGCTGCTTTGGCTCAGTGGATAGAGCATCGGCCTGGGGACTGAAGAGTCCTGGGTTTGATTCCTGGGTCAGGGGCACATGCCCAGGTTGCAGGCTGGATCCCCAGTAGGGGGCATGCAGGAAGCAGCCAATCAATGATTCTCTCTCATCATTGATGTTTGTATCTCTCTCTCCCTTCCTCTCTGAAATCAACAAAAATACATTTAAAAATAATAGTTCCCAAAGACACATTAAATTTACATTTCAGTAATAAAAAGGAGAATATTAAACTAACAAATAAAAGTTTTAATTGTTATTGCACAATTTGGTTTCTGTCCTAAGACTTAATTCTAAACCTTTAACCACGTAGCAAGGAAAGAACATTTGAAAATAAGAGTTAATAGATCAGCACCACTTTCTAAATAGAGAGAAATATTTACATCTTGATTCAGGTCAGACAGCTGGGCGTTAAGGAAGCATAAATAGACAAACATGATAACAATAGCTTGAGTTATAAGCAGAAGTAGAAAGATTTCGCATTAAGATAAGGACAGAATTGAAAATGAAGGTTAGGAATACGGTCAGACTTCATATCATCAGAAGGGTCAAGAAATCAAGTTAAAATAATATAAATAAATAGATAACCATGGTCTTAGCCGCAAAAAAAGTGAAACGGGAAGGAAAGATCACAAACATGTTAAAGCCATCAGTCACAGGAAAGGGCTGCTTTATGCCTCCACTGTTTACTAAAACTGTCATTTCCAGCCAACCTGGGTTTGAAAATTGCAGTGGCACTTAAACGCTTTCCTTTCCAACGTCAACGGAACATAACATTCTGCATATTTTGAATAATAAATGTCAACCAGAATAAGCAGCGTTCGTATATTTCTACGTCCAAGGAGCAATGGGAAAAAAAATAAGACCTTTCTAATTTTTTTTTTTTTTGTAAACAGAGGGGTAGGGAGAGAGATCGATCGGTTGCCTCCCATATGTTCCCCTACAGGGGATCGAACGCCCGCAACCTGGTAGGTGCCCTAACGGGGAACCCAGACAACATTCAACCAACTGAGCCACCGCGGCCAGGGCAAGGCCTTTCTTGCTCCCATTTATAGCCTTAACCACTGTCTCCCCTTCTTTCTTTTTTTTACTGCCCTTGTCGCAGGTTGACTGAACCCTAAACTTCTTCCCATTAAGGACGGGGAAAGAACAATGGTAGAAGGGGACTCGGATGGCAGGGGGACATGCGAATTAAAAATAGCGGCATTCCTTGCTGCGTGAAGGCTGGGAACTCCCTGAAGGGTTGGCAGGAGGGAGACAATCCTGATGGACCCCCTAGGAACACCTACTTGAACCCCAAGACTGCACCCTTTTCGTTGGTGCAATGTCTGCTTGGGAAGGGCTGGGCAGTCTTCCCGCAGGAGCCTTCCCGGGTGCATGCCTGCCTGCCTCCCGCTCGGGCCCCCGCAGCAGGAGCGGGGGGCGCAGGCCCCGGCTCCGAATTTGCAGCCAGGCCCGGAAACGGGTCCCGTTAGAGCCGATTTCACCCGTCAGGAATGCGCTCCGCCCCCGCCGCCCGCGGTGTCCCCCCGCTCCGGGGGCCGGGGCAGTGCCGAGGGGAGCGCCGCCCCGGCCCGTCACCACACCGCCGGGCGGCCGCCTCCAGACGGCCCCGGACGGGCTCGGGCGGCTCCACGCTCCGCCCCGGGCCGCGGCCACCCGGGCGCCGACGCAGGGCCGGGCGCGGCGGACGCGGAACCAGACCGAGGCCAGACCCCGGGCCAGCGCCGGCCCCGGCCCCGGCCCCGGCCCCAGCCCCGCGCCGAGCCCCAGACGGGGCGCCTCTCCCGAGGCATTTCCGAATCCATTTCCGCGCCGGGGAGGGGCGCGGAGGCAGCCGGGGCCGGGGCGCCGCGGGTCGGAAACGGGAGCCGCCCCTGCCCTCCCGCTCCCGGGCGTATCCTCCTCCGCTCGTGCCCTCCCGTACCTTCAACTCCTCCGGGAGGCGGGCGCGGGGTGCGGGCCAGCAGGCCCCTCTCGCGGCGGCGGCGGCGGAGCAGGAGGAAGTATGGAGGAGGGTCCCGCAGACCCGCCGAAGCGCCTCTCAGCCGGGGCGGGCGGGGGGCGGGGGGGACGGAGAGGAGGGGTCCCGACGGCCGCTTTCCCCAACTCCTCCTCCGCAGTTCTGTCTCAACGGCCGTTCCCGGGAACCAGCGCCGCAACTGCCATTCTCCCCCGCCCGCCCGCCCAGCCTCCGCCCCCGCTGTCCCCGCCCCCTGCGCCCCCCGCCCCCGCCGCGCCCCACCCCGCCCCGTCCCGCCGCGCCGCGCCGCCCGCGTGCCTACGTCATGGCGTCACGCCCACCCGGCCGGAGCGGGCGGTGCAGGGTGCAGCCGCGGAATGCTCGCGCGCGTTCGCCCCGCGCGGGTGTGCGGGGACGCCCCGCCTGCGACCCGGGGTCCCGGAGCGCGGC